>NC_052509.1:31032397-31109897 GCF_014356525.2 Nilaparvata lugens
CATCCTTCGTCAACGCAATGTCCTTGGAGCATTTAGCACACTTCAACATTTTATACTTATTTTATAGTATTGAAATTCTAATACACACTTTCAAATCCACTTTCAAACGTTACTTCAATTTCAAGTGAACCGGCCAATATGCTGAAACACATTTAAGAGTTGTTTTGAAGCTTCGATAAACACTGATCCGAACTCATAGACTGCCAGATAAGAACTGAATTCTAATTCAGCAGTGACTGCATCCCTCTCCTTCTCTGCTGCTTCAGCTCGATTAAGTAGTTGTTGGATCCTGGCTTCCATCATCATTCGTGTCTGATCTCGACTGTTCATGTTCCCGGGCCACATCAGCTGCTGCTTGAGAGTTGTATGATCTTGGAGCACCTGCCTCATCATGGTCGTCATCACTGAGACTCATATTAGTCACCGAGAGACGTTAATCTACGTAGGTAGGTCCGGTGGGCGTTCTTTCAGCCTACCCCACACCTGACACCAATGTAATCAGCTGGGGTCGATGACTCCCAGCATTCTATTCCCTTCTGGTGGGGTTAGACTGTGCAGGACGCTGGTTGAATACAGTGAGGACGACAAGATGAGTTTAACACCGATTTATTCCACAGAATCAAATAAGAACAAGTGACAACCCGACAATATGAAAATAAAAGTGTTCTTAAATCTCAACACAAAATATGGCAACAACAGTATTAACAAATTTATCCCACAAAATCGAAGAGGAACAAGTGGCAACACGACGGGTTAAAGAAATGAGACGGGGCCGCCGAAAACAATGGATGGACAGGTAGAAGCTCTAGTGACACTTCAGTGGTCGCCGATTGTTATTGAATTTCGACATTTTCGTGGTCTATTGTTAAGGTTTTCATTCCGAGGAATATATTGGTGGACCAGTGTGATTACTTAAAGGCACTCTCAGCTGTAAACCAGTGGTAGCATACAGTGATTGGATAAACACATACATTACTCTCGATGATGAGTACAAATTTAGTCAAACGTACGTGGTGTGTAAGTAAAGCCCACATCGAATTTTGGGCGTACATTTGTTTGCCGTCCTTATAAATTCTACATTACTGAATGGGACTTGACATACACACAATACACGTATACATATGTTTGTCAAGTTGTGTTCAATTCAATGTAATAGAATTTGAGAGGACGCCAAAAAATCGATTGTGAGCATGTTGAGTTTCATCAAATGAACCATTAGGAATAATAAAATAATATACAAGTTCTTGATCACTGATTCACATTCAATAACTGCAGAAAATACAAGTAACCGATGTAAGTAAGGTGCAAAGTAATAGATAAGTGAGTGCTACCAGCTAGAATTGCCTTAAAGAAAGCACACGGGGCCACTAATGGCCACTAAAAGCTAAAAGGGTAATGAAGCGGAATCAGAGGACAATGAAGTATGCTAGTCGAAAGTTAGAGGATGCACCTTTTTGGAACAATAGACAAGTGCACAGATAGCGCGGCCCAGTCTCTTTTCTTTCACCCCCCATTTTTTCCAACATTTTCTAGTTTCTCAATTATAGGAGAGGGAAAATAATTATCCCTAATATTATAATAACTATCGCCTCAATTTTTTGTATAGGTCTTCCAAGGAACCATCATCTACAGCTGGTACCAATCAACTGTACTTCAACTCCAAACTACCGTTTCAATACCAGCACACAATTTATCTCATGGTGACGTGTTTATTACAGCTGGTAACTTTAGACGCTGTAATCCTATTATCACAATATGATCTTGAATCATGATCATCTTTCCGTTCCTCGGTAGCCGCTCGGCCAAAAATTTTGAAAACATAGGTCTGTAAAATGGATTATTAAATAATTATCATTAGCCCCCCAAATTATATTTCTGGTCAGAAACCATCCTCAATATTCACACAACATATTACCAAAGTTTCATGCCGTTCTGACAAGTAGTTTTCTAATCTACAGGGAACAAACAAACACACAGACATTCATTTTTTATAATAGATTAAATCGCAATTTAGTGAACAAAATGCAGTGAAGTATGAATAAATGAATGACCATATTAGTGCTGAATCATTATTGAAGTATCTAAATTATGTAAAAATGAAGACTGATAAAATAGAAATTCTTAGTATGAGGGAATTCTAGATAAACTAGAAAGTTATTCTTATATCGTTCAAAAATAAGATTGTAAAATAGGATACAATGTGATGGTCAGAAGAGTGTATTTTGTTCAGAGAAAAATGTGTTATTAAAATGTCATATTCCTGGATCAAAGTTAATTACTTCTTGTATCCATTTATCGATTCCTTTTGCTCTTTTTCCGGTGATTTTGTTGTTGTTTGAATCCATAGGAAATTTTTTGATAAGGAAATAACTGTAATAGGAAATTAGAAGGTGGTAAATCAATAATATTATTGATAGATCTATCCTGTTTATGTTGTAGATATTTGAGGCTGTAATTATCCGAGTATTTTATCAACCGAATTGGGACTGGTCTCTATAATTTCGGATGATTGGAGTTCTACTCCATCTGTTATTACAGAGTGGATACCAAATCAATTGATTGATGGTAATTTTTCTAATAATTATTTTCTTGATTTTTAGCTGTTAGTACATTTTAGTACTAATTTCTAGAGGTTTCAGTCTCAATCAAATTCAGAACAAATTCAGAGAGCGATTCACGAACAACTGTTCAACGTGTGATACATGGATACGTCGCAAGCTGCAAAAGCTAAACAAGTAGCAGTGAGACAGGCTACGTACTTGTAGCTGTGTGCTGTTGAAGGAAAGTGGCTACATGAATTTGGTGGCTGGAACAATGTTAAGGCGAGTGAACAATGTATTCCGGGATAATGAGAGATGCCAGAAAGGGTAGGGCTATATTTTGAGTTGGATGATGAGGTTGAGAACCGGTGCGTAATTAACAAACGCGACAAGAAGTAAAGTATGGCTTGCGTTAGTTTGCTGCTGAGTTGCAGAGGGATGAAGGAGAGAGAAAATGAGTAAGTTGAAGAGAGAGGGTGTAAGAGAGGGATCACGAAGGGGAACAGGGGAGACATCTCGTCTTTTTGAAATTAAATTAGGCTGACAAAAACCTAGGTGCCACTCCTCCCCCCACCAACCTTTACAGCCCACGTGACTGAGTACCGTGGACTATGCAAATTTCCAAGCCTGGAGCAGAATAATCCAAAGGGATAGCCGAGTATTCTTTCTTCTTAATGAGTCGGCTGCCACTTCCCTCTCTGTTTCTCAGATTAATAATATTTGTTTTGCCAGTGAACAGGTCTTTGTGCTTGTCTGGATTGAAATGTGTACGACAGTTTGTGGAATTTTGAAAAAATAGTTTAAAGCAAGAAAAGTCATTCTCGTGTATTATGAGAAATCACGTTTCCACTGCTACTAATGAGGTGTAGTTTGTCAAGAAGTCAACGATTTGGATTATGATGATGAACTTAAGGCGGGATGCACACAGGAGAAACGCATTTCGTGAAGCCCTCTTTTATGAAACTTGTTTCATGCAATCCGTTTCACTCGCGCATGCATACAAAAGACACGTTCCCTGCTTAATCTTATCAGTCGATTGCGAGCAACTTTCGTTTCACGTTTCCTGAAACGTTTTTCACGAAACGTGTTTCTCCGGATCCTAGAGGGACTAATGTTAATTTTGATATCATTCTCCTAATAGAAGCTTGGCTTGGTAATAGAGACAGCAACATTTTGAGCATTGACGGTTTTAATATTTTCAGAACTCATCACAATTTAAATAGCAGTGATGGTTTAGTTGTCAATGCCAACAGTTCGTTGTCAGTTGATTGTAGGCAATTGTCCATTGGCGGGGTAGCCACTGCCTTGTCCTTGAACTTCGGCTGGAGGGGGACTCCCTGCGAGATACTCGTCATATATCGTAGCCCAAATTCCAATTTGGACCTCTTTATTCAGGGTTTGAGTGACTACTATAACAACGCCATTCAAACAGTAGCTAAACTTAGAATCCTTGCAGAAGATATAAATTGTGACATTTTGAATACGCTTCCAAACTCACCCCATGAACGCTATCTAGATATCCTGTATGAAGCCGGATTCATTTCTTGCGTTGACAAAACTACAAGACCCACTAGTAATACATGCTTAGACCACTATTTTTTGAAATCTCCCATGAAATATGATGCTGAATCAATCATATCAGGAAATGCTATAGCAGATCACTTGACAACTTGTTTACACGTTTTCCATTCTGGATCTAGATACTCCTTCCCTGATAACGTAAGAATTACCAAAATGAAAAACTGGACAAACATCAATAACACATTATCCACACAAAACTGGAATCATGTCACAGAAACACATGACATAAATAATATATCAGTTGATAACTTCATCAGTACTATTAATGGGATAATACAGCGTAATACATCCCAAACTACAGTTAATGCAAGAACAACTAAAATCAAGCCCTGGATAACATCAGGCCTGGTAAAATCAATTAGAAACAGGGATAAACTTAAAAAAACAACTGAGTAGACATCCTTCGGAATAGATTAATACATTATAGGAACAAATTGCAATACTTACTGAAACATGTTAAAAATAACTACTACAAACAAAAAGTTACCGAGGCGCATGGAAATCCTAGAAAATTCTGCTCAGTAGTCAGTGAGATAGCGGGACGACACTGAAGCGGGGAGGCCTCCCCGGTCGAGAGCTTCTGTGGTGGCGGTGCTGGTGCCCTCACAGACAACAATCAAATTCACAACATTGCCCAAAACTTTAATAATTACTTTTCCTCTGTGGGGCGACAACTAGCTGAGGCGATCGATCCAGTTGATGTTGTGGATGAGGTAGCTGACCTTCCAACACAATCCGAATTTGTCCTCAGACCCGTTACTCAGCAAGAACTAACTAGTATAATGATGAGCATAAGAGGGGCGTCTGCTCCGAGCTGTGACTCTATCCCTGCACGATTGATTAAAGACCACATAAATACACTTATACCTTTGTTACATATTATTATAAACTTGAGTACAAATCATCCATGGCAAACTATAGACCAATTTCTCTCCTTACAGTGTTAGCAAAAATTTTAGATAAATGTGTTAAAGTCCAACTATAAAATTTATCATCTTAATCATATCATTGACAGTATACAGTATGGTTTCCGATCCAACAGGAATACATCAGATGCCCTGTTTGATGTCACGAAATTTGTAACTCAGCAAGTAGGATTGAAGAAACGTGTTCTTTTGTCATTCCTTGATCTTGCCAAAGCGTTCGATTCGGTTGACAGAAATAAATCAATTGATAAGCTGAAAGCAATTGGAGTTCTGAATAGGTCCCTGAATTGGTTTAAGAGCTATTCCACTAATAGACAACAGAAAATATCCATTAATGGTATTGAAAGCAATTCAATAAATGTGGATTATGGAGTGGTGCAGGGCAGTAACCTTGGTTCCCTTCTCTTCATAATCTACATAAATGATGTACGGTATCAAAGTTGAAATTTGAAGGTAAACTTTATCTCTTTGCTGATGACATGGCCCTCGTCACCTATGGGAGCTCCTGGGAGGAAGTATACAATAAGGCATCCACCGACCTATTAAAAAACAAAAAGTGGTTAGACATGAATATTCTCACCCTAAATATTAATAAGACAAAATGTCTGCCTATTTTCACCAGAAGGGAGGCCGAACCAGGGGGGCATGAACTGCGATTTCATGTGTGTGGTGAGCCGCGGTCGACTACCTGTAACTGCCGTATTGTTGAACCTGTGGAGGAATTCAGATATTTGGGGGTTATCTTGAATTATAAATTAATTTGGGTACCTCATATCCAGCAAGTCAAAATTGAAATAAGAAGATTACTGTACGCATTCGGTCAAATTAGTCAGGTGTTGACTGTGGCTCAGTGCTGGACCGTAAATTATGCGAATGTTCAGTCCCTCCTGGAATATGGCATCCTAGCATCGGGTGGTTCATCTTCAGCTGTTTTGAAACCTCTTCCCGTCTCATAGAAGGCTATTATGAAAAAATCCTCAAGAAGAGTGCAAGATATCCCACAAACTTACTGTTTCAAGATTTCCCCGTTCTTAGTATAAGGCAGCTCTACGTAAAAAGTCGTGCAGTTTATATATCAAAAAACAGGAATATTTCCACAAAAATTGAACATAACTATCCGACTAGAAATAGATTACATATAGGTATCTAGATTCCCAGACTCATTCATCACCTAGATTCATCCAATTCTTTTTACCTGGCTCATTGCCTTTACCGTAACCTTCCCTGGGATATGTTGCACTCCGAGGGGGCTAGCATTGCTGTCTTTAAGCGCAGGTTGCAGAGGTAGCTGCTCAGCATTGAACATGATGCCAGCGAACAATCAATTAGGTCACCATATATTTAGTGCCAATCTCTGTTTTTCCTTTATATCAATCTGAATTTTCCAATTTTCCCCTCTCACTTTCTTCTCCTGTACTGTTGGATAACATATATGATAGGTTCCAATAGAATATTTTTTTTATCTGCACACAACATAATTCATTATCTAATAAGTTTTTACATAACTTTATATATATAAATCTATAGAGTGATTATAGCCGATTATTGTTTAAGTTATTATAATTCATAAACAGATATTTTTCTCAAGTGTTTAGTGCTACACAAATTGACTTATACTGTATCGCACACGACCCTCGTCACACACAGACTCGTTCAAGGTGAGGAGTATTATTCTTTCAAATTATTGTAAAGTTAGCATTTCAAATGTTTGTAACAATTTGCTTTTTGTGAATAAAAACGTTTTTCATTCATTTCATTCATTCATCCGGTGTGCATCCCGCCTAAGATTTCTAGAATTGACGTAATTTTCCAGTTGCTATGGAGAATGAAAAAACAGTATTTATAACATGATGAATCACAGATTGAATCACATTGAATCACATTGATTAACATTTGAATCACAGATTCAAAAGCACCTTCAGGTCCAGCATAGTTTTATTTCTATTTCGATTGAAAATGGATGATTCTCAACAAATATATAAAATAATCCCATATATAATAGTTTATTGAGAGTTATACTTATTATGCTCATGTAATATATGTGGTTACAATTAAGGTATTTCAGATTTAATATGAAACAAGCTCCTTAGCATGTGAGAATGTATTGTATTGATTCCAATTGTAGCTACTGCTGACTCATTGTGCCTTATATGGTGCTACCGGCCAAAAGAAAATTCGTAGACTGCTTTAGGAAAATTATTTCGCAATCAATGAAACAATTAACCACTCTGAATTATCGTATGATTTTGCATAGTCGCTGAATGAGCAGTATTGCATAACTATGAACTAATTCTACCTTGATGAAACTCCTTTATTGAATTAGACAATGTAGCTTGGCTATTCAATTAGAGAATTTTATCGTAAGAATTCATAGTTCTGGCAATGCTCTGCTGAGCCAGCAGTACATAATTACAAATTGTATTCTTAAAAGCCTGTCACAATGGACTTTTTGTGCAATCCTATGTCACATTCTGTGGTCACTGACTCTTGTTCCAATTTTTTTCCAATATCGTACGATATCATACCATTTTGGCAATTTCTGTTAAATGGGGGGTTAGCTGTTGTTCGGCGATGACGACAAATACGAGGTTTCTTGGCTGATTCGAGAACCCTAGCCAATGATTCTAATTCCAACTGTCACCTGAAGAAGACCCAGAAGCAGTGACCACGGGAGGATGGAGTGGACAACTGTGAGGGTGTACATTGTGGCTGGTGAGTCCCTAATTCATTATAAGGCTTGAGCCACCCATTGTTCCATTTTGACAAGTCCAGTTTAATCATTGTAATTCCGTTTTTCAAATTAAAGTCTTTAAAATTATTTCAAGTTCTAAAAGCCCTTTTGGAGGAGGCCTTCTGCCTACTTCAAACACTGAGACACAGAGATTAAGTAACTGATTAATAGTCAATAGTCTTCAATGTTAGCACATCGTTGATATTATAACCATAGATAAACTAAGTTCATTTTTCATTTACTATTCTTTTGGATTTGAGTATTTGAATATTTGTAACTGATGCTCAATAGTCTTTCCATCCATCCTCCTCAAGGTTGTTCTGTTTAAAATCATAATCACCTTCTCTTTTGTATTGTTGTAAGAGGAGTAACGTTATATTTGTATTTTCTATATTTTCGATACTGAATTTGTTCTTATTTGCCTCTGAGAGGGGCCAGTGAAGGCCTAGGCTGTCTTCCAGAGAGCTGTTACAGTAACAATTGCGGTCAAGAAATACCTCATCTCTGGATAAAAGTTTTTTCGGTGAAAGTCGGTTTTGTTTTCAATGATTTTGAGCTAGATATAATTTTCGATTTCTTAGGAAATGAGAAATTTATTGTAAATCCAACCCCTGACAGTTAACAAGCTGATTCATTTTTTAATTTTTGTGTGGTTCATGATGTCCTAAATCATAGGTTATTATTTTATATTTTTGTGTAGTTAATGACGTTTTAAATTAATAGTTAATTTATTCTTCCATTTTGTGTGGTCAATGACTTCCTGAAACATAGGTCAATTTATTTTTCTATTTTGTGTAGTTAATAATGTTCTAAATTGATAGTTAATTTATCTTTCCATTTTGTGTGGTTCATGACGTTTTTAATTAATAGTTAATTTATTTTTTCATTCTGTGTGGTCAATGACGTCCTAAATCATAGGTTAATTTATTTTTTATTTTTGTGTAGTTAATGACGTTTTAAATTAATAGCTAATTTATTTTCCCATTTTTGTAGTTGATGATGTTCTAAAAATTGATAATTGATAGAAATGATTAGTCCTTGGCTTGATTACCTTACTTGTGTCTCATTAAATTGTTAATTTTAATTGCTTCAACTTCAACTATTAATTTATATGATTAATTGAATTACAAATTTTATCTTTTATCTTCCATTTTGTTTTGTTTGAGTGAACTTCACTAGTAACTGGAGATTTGATTATAAAGTTAATTTTATAATTATAGACTCAATTTATTACTATTTTGAATTTATTCATTTCTTTAGTCTATTGAATTGTCGGAGATTACCTATTATTGTTGGAAAGCCACTCGCCAACCATTTTACAATTTTTCGAGACCGTTGATATGGCCTATACTGCACGGCCAATGCCCCGAGATTGGTTGAGTTCAAAGCCACTGATCAATTCCATCGGTTTTTTTTACGTTCAGTAAAAAACCTGATCACAGATGAACCACAAAATGGGAATTCGGCTAGTATCGTGACGCCATAATCCGTCATCTTGAAAGAAAGTGTAGCATTGTAATACAGCAGAAGTTTTTATGTCTAACAAGATGATGCAGTCATGTGTCGTGGTCTTGGTGCACTCAAATCTTGGTTAGATTGTTACCTTCCATTTTGTGTGTATTCTGTGGCTGAACGGTTGCTCATGAGTGATGACTGACAGATGTTTCCCCTGTTGATCATATTTTGTGAACAAAACTAGAATTTAACCTATTTCATTGTAATCAATTTAAATGGAAAATCCTCAGGTGATTGGAGTAGTTTTAAATGCTTTGTAGAATATTTTAAATGTTATTAAATTTATGTAATCATGAATTTCTCTGCTCCCAAATACATTATAATGGAGTCTATTATTTGTAAACAACCTCGTATTCAGCCATGTCTGTTTACGTTCAGCTACTCTATTTACGTTCTTTTCCATCGGTGGGAAAGTACGATCAGTGAACGAACCGGATATGACGTATTTTTTTTCTTATCAGTTAGACCAAAGACCTTGAAGAGGTATAATACGAACAATACCTATGCCTTCCCAATGCTAGCTCTTACGTGAAATTAAAGGTTCCATTGAGGTATTTTAGCGCGAGATAGTATATAATATATATTTTTTTGTAATATTATAGATCACAAAAATCTTCAAGATCTTCAGTATGTAAGAATCTTCCAGGCTGTCCCCTTAATGGCCGATTTCAATTCCAAATAATCTAGCGCTGCATGTAGGTCTATGCATCGTTCAACGACAAAACAGTACTCCGTTCAGAGCCACGTTCACTCACCGATCTCATTGTTCACTCACCGATCAGTGGCTTTGAACTCATATTGATAATATTTTTATTTTGAGTTTGTCGTGTAGCCACTTGTTACTCTTCAATTTTGTGGAATATAATCGTTAACACTAATGTTGCCATAATTTGTGTTTAGATTTGAGAATATTTCTATTTTGAGTTTGTCGTGTTGGGGTTAAAGGAATGAGACGGGGCCGCCGAAAACAATGGATGGATAGAGACCCTTCAGTGGTCACCTATTGTTATTGAATTTCGACATTTACGTGGTCTATTGTTAAGGTTTCCACTCCGAGCAATAGGCTATATTGGTGGACCAGTGTGGTTATTTGAAGGCACTTTCAGCTGTAAACCAATAATAGCATACAGTGATTGGATAAACACACACTATACTATCGATGACAAGTACAAATTTAGTCAAACGTACGTGGTGTGTAAAGCCCACATCGAATTTTGAACGTACATGGGTTTGCTGTCCTTATAAATTCTACGAGATTGAATGGGACTTGACAAACACATGTTACACCATACACATCATATGTTTGCCAAGTTGTACTATGTAACTCAAGTTAGTCTATATACAGTTTGTGAGCAAGTTGAGTTCCATCAAATAAACCATCGAGATTATTCCATAAATACAAGTACTTGGTCACTGATTCACATTCAATAATAATTGCAGAAAATACAAGTAACAGATGTAAGGTGCAAAGTAATAGATAAGTTGGTGCTACCAGCTAGAATCGCCTTCAAGAAAGCACACGGGGCCACTAATGAGAGTAATGAAGCGGAATCTGAGAACAATAAAGTATGCTAGTCGAGTGTTAGAGGATGCACTTTTTTGGAACAATAGCCCAGTGCACAGGTAGCGCGGCCCCGTCTCCTTTCTTTTACCCGAAAAAATTATTCACCTCATGGAAGAGAGTTATTCATATTGCATTCAGTAATTACTGAAGAATTACAGCATAATTTACATTTTTCTTTTGAATTTAGCTTAGCTTAATATATTCATCCTAAAATGGAAAATGGGAAGAATATGGAATTCTGTGTAATTCATCGTACATCACATAAAGTCAAGTGTGACATGAGATATATTGACTTTTGGCGGTACGAAGTTCGCCGGGTAAGCTAGTAGCAAATAAACTGAAATTATGTTATCACAGATGATTTTATCTATAATACATGATAATTTGATTATATTCTTATTTTCAATATTTTTTGTAGATTTTAAGCTAGTTGGTGGAAGTAGTAGTTCTGATGAGAACTACCTATCTTATAAATTAAACTCTTTATTTCATTGGAAAAAATTGCTCATTAGTGTTTAAGACTAGATTGCAATGTATAAATTGAAAAAAATCACACATGATGGGAAATTAAAAAAACCTTTGTTATATTATCATTGTATTGATTTCTTCAACCATAACTGTTTTCAATACACTGTATAAATTCAACTTTGCAAAAAAGTGTTAATGATGCTGTTTATAATGTTATTATGCTTTTTGAGCCTATCTTCAGTTTTTTGAACTCGTGGAATTCAGCAGAAATTCTGCCTCACTCTTCTAAGAACGATCTCAATAATAGGAGTTAGGATAATTGGAGTTCCACTGTACAAAACTCTTCAATGATGCTCCCTGATGATTCATCGTGGTGCTACGTGCCATGAATCTTTTTTGTGATATGATTCAAATCAGGCACACACATACCTCACATATCAAACCTCAGGTGAGGTTCCCGGACCAGAGCGTCTACACATGTGCAATAAACCTATTTGAATAAGAAGATAAGAATAGATAGGTAATGGAAAAAAAGAAGTAAAAAATCTATATAGATCGGAATAGAATGGAAAGATCCATAGATAACCAATTGAATATTTTTGGAAATCAAGAGCTTGTAGGATGCTTGACGCATCCATTACCTCAGTATGGCAATGAGCACTAGCTCTCTTCACAACGTTCATAACCAAAACAAGATGGTTGACAAAGCCGTAGAAAGAAATTTTTGAGCTAGTATGAAGGAAGAGTCATTCGCCACTCCTCGAATATTATCAAAGATTAGTTCCATAATAGCATTGATCTCACATAGAAAAATTCACAATAAGTTGAAACGTCACAATAAAACAATATAAAACATTTTTATTCACGAGCTTTGAAGATTGGGAGGTTTCGTTATGCTGTTGATAATCTCCTTTGGAATTTCATATTATTATTATTCATGATTCATATTATTCAAATAAGTTATTAAAATACATCTGATATTGATTCAATCAGTTTTATCCTTGATCCAAGTCCAACGGTGAAGGCGGTATTAGGGAGCTTTGTTGACCAAATTTTCCAAATTACGAATTCAACACAAGCTCACGTATTCTCTTTGGCCATCAGTCTTCCTGTCCTGCCCCTGCTGATGGGGGGGGGGACAGTTGTTGACAGAGCAGGTGTTGTGTATACGGAGAGCCTGTAAGGTCTCACATCGATTCTCGTCGAATAATTTATCAGGAAATGTTGTTGCAGTGCGCGTCCCCTTGTTTGCTGGGAGCCTCTCTGAAATCAGCTAGAGATGACCCACATGGTCATCTATCATACACACTAGCTCTGTTGCTTTTCAACTTTGATGCATGCTGGATGTATGAATATTAAAGGAGCTTCTATCAGTTGCTTCCAAACTTTGTTTTTTCTTTACTCCCACTCACACTTTCTTACTACTCTCTGGCAAATACTTTCTCTCTCACTAACCTCGCACACCAGCTCAATCACACTCACTCCAACTCTCTCTCTCAATCACCCACTTTCTCTATTACTCTTTTTCAATCTTTACATTTTCTTAGACACAACATCGTCATATTTTCTCAGCACTCTTAGGCTAGCTACACACACATCGATTTTAGTCGTTCGATTTTTTATTGAACGACCAAATTCCAATGGTAGCGCAATGAAATAAATGGGTGATTACAAACACATCGATCAACGATTTTTATCGTACGGACGCCGTGTAGTGGTCGTATCTTGTCTCGACTAAACACGACGCCGTGTAGTGGTCGTTCAGTGGTCGTGAATACAGTGGCGCATGTGATCAAAGCGGCAACTTCATACGCATAGAATTTTATTCGAACGATAAAAGTTCGTACGAACTTCCGAGTAGGCTAGCTACACACACATCGATTTTGGTCGTTCGATAAAAGGTCGTTCGAATTTTTATCGTACGACCAAAACTTGAAGTACATTACAGACACATCGATTTTGATCGTGATCGTGCATTTTTAATGATTCGCATCAGCTGTCTGCCATCTTTTTGCTATGTGGTAGTGAAGCCGATGGAAAGCTGGACGTTCAAACAAAATTAGCTTTTCATACACATCGATTTTGGTCGTTCGATAAAAAATCGAACGTTCAGTTTTCTATAGTGGCGCAATGGAATGAATGGGTAATTACAAACACGTCGATCAACGATTTTTATCGTACGGACGTCGTGTAGCAGCCGTCTCTAGCCTCGACTATATACGACAGCCGTGTAGTGGTCGTGAATACAGTGGCGCATGTGATCAAAGCGGCAACTTCATACGCATCGAATTTTATTCGAATGTCCAGCTCCCACATTTTGCGTTATCACCGTCATCAGAGAAGGAATTTTCGAGGTTATACAGAGCGTTTCAGAAATTACTACAACTTTGATAATTCATAACAAGTTATTCAAAAAAGATTAAGAACTGTTTACAGTGTTGTTTTGAAGGAAAAAGCTTTAAATTTTCATTTTTAAGAGCTATATAGTGCTGAATTGCCTCATAGCAAGTGCTAGTAGTAGTTAACCGTAGACTCCTGAGCATATTTTGTAGTCTCGTGGTTTCCAAAGCTGCGTTTACACCAAAGTTATTAGCAAAATGCTCATTTTTCCGTTCTTATAGATCCTATTAGATTGAACGGAACTTGACAAACACATATGTTCATCATGTGAATGATAAGTTATGTTCAATCTTATACAATCTATAAGGACGGAGAAATAAACATTTTTTTAATAACTTTGGTGTAGAAGCAGCTTTAGAATTCGGCATTTTGACTACGCAAAATTTATTTTCTACTATCTTCATCTGTATATAAGAAAACGAAATAGAACTCACTCACTCATCAACAAAACTAAGATTCAAAACCATGAAGTTCAAAGTTGATAGGTATGTTCAGTTGACCCTTTAGGGGAGTACTAAGGACAAATTTCAAAAAATATCCCAAAGTTACAACCAAAATAGGCGATATTCCAGTGTTTTATAATTTTTTTGGGGGAAAAAAAGAATATATAATTGGAACGAACCCAGAATGGGGGTAGAATTGAGAGATCCCTAAATTTTAAAGAGCGAATCATGGGACTTTATTAAACAACAAACTTCAGCATTGTATTAAACTTGTAAAATTTTATTTAATGAATTAAACAGATTTAAATTTGGACAATAACAAAAATAATCTATATCGGTTCATTGCACATTCTAAAAATTCAAGATGACTGCATGTAAGATTTTGCTAACTGCTTATTTGGATTCTAACTGTTCACGAAGGTAGTGTGGACTTTACTTATTTCTCAATTACAAATTTATTATTATAGGGACTCGGTCATTCAAGGGTTTTTAGCATGAGCTAGCAATGGCACTAACAATCGATCAATTTATAAATTCATAACTATTTAGAAATTTTCACTACACTGATTACTCCCGGATATCTTACTAATTTAAACAAACATTGACATATTCACTTCATATGATCAATAAACTAGTTCAACTTAGCTTACGGCGAAAAATAATACATATTAACAAACTTAAAAAGCAAACAAATTCAACACACACGTTAATTTTGAGCCCTTGGGGCTCTAGGCTACCTCTGGATTTTAAATGTGAATTCGGCCGCGGCTTGATTGGAACTGAACTATTCCACGCAAATTATGTTCCCCTTCCACCAACGAGACAACGGTCCACGTGGAGACGAGCATAATTCCGTGGGAAAGGAAAATAATGCAAGTTTGAAATATTCCCAAATACACGTGTATTTTCCATTGCTAACGGAATTCAGTTCCGTGAGAATACCTCAACCCTGCATGAAATTGGAGTCTTCCCGGACGCAAGTTAGCAAAATCTTAATGTGAGAAAATTATTTTTTAACAGATAAAAATTTACACACAAAATTCAGCTACAAGATCACTAAGGTCTCATTGTTGAAGTCCTAATTCTACACTTTTCGAATGAACCCATACTAAATTTATCTCTATGAAAACACGAACCCATTATTAATTTATTTATTTCAATATTATCACCATGACATTATGTTCATATTTAGTAATAAATTTCAAATTTGGTATGAAACTGTTATATTAGAAAGACTTCGAGATAATGCCAAAGATACGAAGAAATCAGAGGAGTTGTAGAAAAGTGTTTTTCTGCAAGTCTCCTGAATTTGTCTGCGTTTACTTAACCGAGAACAAATGATCAGAAAATGGTTAAATTTAGGAACAGGTGTAAAAATTCAAACTTCCGAAGGAATTTGAAGTAACGTCAAATATAAGCCCCAAATCTACGTTTTCCAGTGTTTCTTGCCTTTTTCGAGAGCAGGCTGAAAGAAAACTTTCAGGTTACGTACAGTGGTTCAGCTAGGATCATAAGATTTTGTGATGATAGAACTCCAATATCTCGTCAGAGTTACGTCAAAAATTCGTGTTCCTCCAGCGTTTTTAATCATTTTTCTGTTTTTTTCTCCTTTTTCAATAATTCATGTCTTTTTATTCTTCGAAAAGTATATTTACAAATCAATAGTGTTACAATAATTTAATAACTTAGATATAACCCCTAAGTGGATGATTCGTGTGTGTGCAGAGAGGATTCGAAATAAATCAGATAGTGAAATATAGTGGTTTAAATAAAAGCAATTGTGATAACTACTTGAAGATAGCTCAGGAATCAGAGTTGAATATGACCATATATATATATATATATGATTACAGTGTAAGCATACAATATTAATAATAGCCAGCTCAACGGCGCTTGAAGGTTTACTCGACAGTCATAACTTTATTTTATTTTATTAATAATCTCAAACCAGTTAAAATTCACTGGTTTGAATGAAATGAATTGAGATACTTGAAGATAGCTCAGGAATCAGAGTTGAATATGACCATATATATATATATATTATATATATATATATATATACATGATTACAGTGTAAGCATACAATATTAATAATAGCCAGCTCAACGGCGCTTGAAGGTTTACTCGACAGTCATAACTTTATTTTATTTTATTAATAATCTCAAACCAGTTAAAATTCACTGGTTTGAATGAAATGAATTGAGATACTTGAAGATAGCTCAGGAATCAGAGTTGAATATGACCATATATATATATATATATATATATATATATATATATATATATATACATGATTACAGTGTAAGCATACAATATTAATAATAGCCAGCTCAACGGCGCTTGAAGGGTTTACTCGACAGTCATAACTTTATTTTATTTTATTAATAATCTCAAACCAGTTAAAATTCACTGGTTTGAATGAAATGAATTGAGATACTTGAAGATAGCATTTTCTCAGCTAGGATATAGAAATTTTACTTTGAGAGGACTCTAATATTTCGCCGGAGATACTAGAAAATGTTTTACATTTTCAGCGTATTTCTATATTATTAACATAATTATTTTTCCATATTTCTTAACACTGACGTTACATACTTATAATCATTCGTGATGGTGACGACGCGACAAGTTTATATACTTCCATATATGAATAACGCGGATGTCAAATTAAGTAGCACTGGCCTCTGGAACCTATACTGGAAGCTATTGTAAAGAAATCTGGAATACTTGACGTAGTTTTGCGGAATCACAACTTTTGAAGACTGAGCGTAACCACGAATGCCTAAATGACTGGAAATCTGAGATTAAATTGAAAAATTCAGACTATAGAATTATTTATCATAAACGAGCTGTCGAGTGGATTATAAATTGCATGCAATGCTTCTTCTTCTTACAAATAAGGATTAGGCTTCAACCAGTTCCGACTCACATCTAGCTAATTATTCAAAAATAAACATGAAAAATCCTATTATTGGCACCGCTTGCGTGGTCTGCCAACATTTATTTTGCCTACTGGCTGATAATTATAGACTTTAAATGGTATTCTTTCAGCTGACATTCTTTGAACATGCTCCCTCTATTGATGCTGATTCTCCGTAACTCTTTCATTCATGCTGCAGATTTTAGATTCTTTCCTAATATCTTCATTCCTGAAATGATCTCTTCTGTCACATCCCTTGGTTCTTCGGAGAAATCTCATCTCGGCTGCCTGCACTCTACTTTCAAGTGGCTTCGTAGTGACTCATGATTCACACCATAGAGGAGAACTGGAGCGGCCATTACCTTATAAAATTTCATAATTGTATCTGTTGCATAATTGCAATGGTGCATGCAATTAATATCTGAATGTAACTTGGTAAAAAATCAGCTGTCGTGTGGACTATTAATTTTATTGCATTCGATGAGGCATGCAATTGATAACTCGATATAGCATAGAATTTTATCCCGACTTTTCCCTGCTTTCAACTCGGTAAGCTTTTTATAATAGTAGCATAGTTGTTTACAACAAATTATTGACATTGTCGGTACAACAACCCAAAAAGCCATTAGTTTTTCACACACCAATATCTCGCCGAGACGACAGGACAGGACATAATTTACTCTGATTGACAGTATAAGAGGAGGCTGAGGTTAATAATGCACGAGGTCTACTGTTCACAGAACTACTAGTTTATTAGAACGTTTATTGGAACTAAAAAACTGAATGGAACGTTACGTGCGCATGCTCATTACGGTGCTGTCTTGGGATCAGATGGCCTTGTATCATAAAAATTATTTATTTTTAAAGCCATATGATCAATCTACTCAAACGTTCAATAAAAGATCGTATGAACAAATTCGATGTGTATGAAGTTGCCGCTTTGATCACATGCGCCACTGTATTCACGGCCACTGAACGACCACTACACGACGTCGTGTTTAGTCGAGACAAGAGACGACCACTACACGACGTCTGTACGATAAAAATCGTTGATCGATGTGTTTGTAATCACCCATTTATTTCATTGCGCTGGAATTTGGTCGTTCGATTTTTTATCGTATGTGTATGTAGCTAGCCGTAGAGTTCTCATTATGTCAATTCAAAAAAAAACTTCAATGGTAGAAGGCCATCTGATCTCACGACAGCACCGTAATGAACATGCACACTTAACGTTTTCATTGAATCAGTTCTTTGAATGTAACATATTTTTTGATGATGGTTACTGAGCACTGATTGGACATTTCGAATAACATCAAGATAATAATATTATCATTGAACTGCAAAAACCTAATTCTTCTCACCTTCTATTCCATTTTATAATGTAAGAATTCACATTCATTTTACGATGTGAGTAGAATCTTTCCGGTACGCAATCAGCTGATCGACTCTTTTGGGCGCAATCATATTATATTGCCGCTATCGGGTCGGTACTCTGTATGTTAGGTTTAGATGATCTACTCTAAGGCTACTTTCACACGATAGGAGACGTGCAACTTGAACACTGAACAGTGTTCACGTTTTTTTGTCGAAGTACATTGAGTCAAATCGTGTCTTTCACATGGTGACTCCTATCCAGGAACCTCGTTTTGTCACGTCTTTTCCCCTCGAGGCAAGCAGAAACCGGCTTGGATCGAGATACTAGCAGACAAATCGTCACTTTCACATGGTGATTCTACGTCTCTCCGGTCACCTTTTTTTCTCAAAAACTATCTTTCTTGAAAATGAAGATAGGAAGATTCTGATTTTGGATTTGGATTCAGCGACCCCAAATCCTTTAAAGCGTAAGTCCTGTTTTCGAAAATATCCGAAAACAAGGAAGTTATGGCTGTTTTTAATAAAGCTTTCTATTATCATATAATTATACGGTAAAAACGAACAGGTACTGTCCTATACAGTACGTAAGTACTTTAGCTATTATAATACAACTTACACTGTATTCGTGTAGGAAATTTGGTAGGATATTTATCTTGATTTCTGAAAATACCCCAAAATAAGGGAGTAAGATAACTTTGAAAAACCAAAGTTTTCCTGCCGATTATAGAAACATTAAAAATCAGTCTAAGACATATTATGTCTTAGACTAAAAACGTGTAACAAATATCAGATCACTATTCAAGCTATCAAGCTTTTCATAAATTTATTTGTCTCCTCATGGCAGAAGGTTTGCGCCCAACGTTTTCACTTAAACATTTCTGTGATTAAATTGTGATAGAACACATTATCATATTGATCTTCTAAATCCAGTTACATCTACATCGATTTTCGTAAAATTGATTTTTTACCGTTCCTATGAATTCTAAGAATTCTATGAATTCTTTATATAGGTTCAGCACAGCTTCTTGAATAACATTATGTTTGCTTCAACAGAATTCATAAGGACGACAAAGCATCGAACAACAAAAAAACGCTTTCTGAGTAACTGGCTCCAACAAAGCATGGCTTCACGAAATACAGTACGATAATTTAGAATAGTTGGTACAATGGTTATGCTTTTCGCATTATGGCAGCACTGTGCTTGCTCACTCACTTCTCCACTTGACACTTGTTGACTTGTCAGTTGTTGACTTGACTTGACTTTGACACCTGTCATTACGCGATGTCTGAGTTTGATGTGGAGCTGTTGATTACTGCAGTTTGCAACCGACCTGCTCTTTAGGATAAAAGTCTTGACATCCACAAGGACCGGAATGGAGTCGCCAAAAGTTGGATGGAAGTTAAAAAGAAATAGTCAATAATTGCTGGGAATTTAGAGTGATGGGGAAATAAATAGAGGTGATAATTTAAATAGAGGTGAGGAAATAAATATTGCTTTACATTTGAGACAACACAAGTGAGATGGTGCTGTTCTTTGGAAAGCTGAATCAAGGGCTGGATAAGGCTGCTACAGTACACCCTCCTCCTCCTCCCACAGAGAAACGTTCTAAGCCTATAAAAGTAGATAATAGAGTGGATGATGTCATTCAGCATTCAACCTTGTCAAGGTTAACATCAAGTATTTGCAAGAATGAGGCTGTCAGATACGAGTGGAATATGAAGATGAGAGTTTTGGATGTGACACAGAATGGACCATCATCGGACAACAGTATCATTGGGTTCGAGTACCAATCTCATGCACCCTATACTGTGAGCTACAATGCCAATGACGAGATACGGATTCCAATTCAACAGCAAGATGTTTTCACACTGCCATCAGAGAGCTATCTACATTTGGAGTATACTGTGACTGGAGCTGCCAATGCTGCTGTGGCCGGAACTCTGTGTGTCTCTGGATTCTTCGGCAATGTGTTTTCAGAGATACGCTATGAAATGAATTGTGTGGAGGTGGATGGTATACACAATCCTGGAGTTACCAGCCCAATGAAGAATGCTGTTACATTTGAACGTGATGAGAGGACCAAGATGGAAGGAGCTGGCTACAAGTTTAGCCAATCTCATGGATTCACCGATTTTGCTGCCAATGGAGCCGACACTACAATCATGGATGTGCCTTCGAGATACCTGCTGGGCTTTGCCAAAGACTATAGACAAATTCTACTCAATGTGAAACAAGAGCTGGTGTTGAGGGTCAGCCCCAACTTTCATGACTGTGTGAATGTTGCTGCTGCCAATGTAGCAATCACAAAGCTTTTATGGAGAATGCCTTATGTTAAGTGGCAGATGATGTGAAACTGCGTCTGCTACAGATTGTACAGAATGACACACCCATCTGTATACCATTTCGACATTGAGAGTTGTATACCTATCCAACTTTACCGCAGACAAGAAAGTATACATGGACTGTCAAGTTGACATCACAGCATGAAAAGCCACGATACATTGTGGTTGGGCTACAGACTGCAAGACGAGGTGTGGCAGCAGCCAACAGTTCTCGCTTTGACAAGTGTAATATGAAGGATGATCAAGTGTTTTTAAACAGCAGATACTACCCATATGAGAGCATTGATGATAATTGCATCCACAACATGTATGCAGCCTTCAATGGAGTCTACAACCATGGTAATGCTCGTGCAAGCAACCCTCTGTTTGAAAAGAGTGCCATTGGTAATGGAAGAATAATGTTGTTTGCTTTTGATTGCTCCCGCCAAAATGAGTCACTCAAAACTGGAAGTATCGATGTGAGGATTGAGTTTGAAGCAGCTGAAAACTTTCCAGGTAATACAACTGCCTACTGTATGATGATTCATGAGATGACTAAAGAGTATCAACCAATGTCAGGCCTTGTACTGTCGACATAAAAAAGATATATAGTTGGTGCACAGTGATAAATTTCTCAGTTGAGCTCGAGACAATGAATGAGCCAGTCATGTCAGGATACAGAGGACTCTCTAAGGAGAAGGGGGAGCTGTCTTTGCATGAAGGGGAGGACGTGGTGGGCTGTGTTATTGGTGGGCGACCGCTGATGAAAGATGCTTCTACAAGTACAACTGGACTCAATGATGACGACTCCTACATTACAGCTGAAAGTGGTGTAGATGACTGGCCATCAAGTAGAGCTGAAAACATTTTTGGACCACTACCACTGTACCTGATGAACTTTCAAGGTTTTGAAGGTTTGGACAACAAGTTTATTGTTAAGAAGATGGCTATCCTGGACCAAGATGATGAACATCATGTGACTACTCATCACTACTTTTTCAAGCCTCCCTACTCCGAGTCTCTGCTCAAGACTAGCAGGCAAATCATCACCAACAACTGTATACATCAAGCTAAACATGGACTCAGGTGGTCAGACTGTGGGACAGAACATCTTCCCTATTTGGCTTTGAAGGAAATTGTGCGTGGAACAGTTGGAAGGTGGTTGGATCAGAACCAGCAGCGTCCAATTAAAATCTTTGTGCATGGATATAAGCAGATTACTCTACTGGATACAATGCTACAACTGAACAATGTGAACAATGAGTACCTGGACCTATCATCACCATATTTCTTTTCTGCTATGCCTGATTTGGAGTTGCTGATCAACAAGATGGATGGCATATACTGCCCAGAACATCATTTACTCAACTTTATCGACATGGTGCAGAACAAGCTATCATCTTCAACGTTTGGAGATCGGTCAACCAACAACGTCAACAAGACTGATGGATTGTCAAATACACAAATATTTTGCTCATTGAAAATTGTTATTGCTCTACATGAATGGATTAACAGAACTTTGTTAGGAGATAGAACCTTTTGTCGCAATTTCTTCAATGCTGTTGATACTCATTTGCATTATCAATAAAAAGAAATATTGTAATCAACTCTACGATCTATCATTTATCCTCCTCACTCCTCTTAGAGTAAAGTGCACACTATGTGTTCACATGGAGCTATTGTGCAATGTTATGCAATTGTATTATGTCATACTGACCTGTTGAAACAGGAATGCTTGTTGACTGAGTTGAAATAGGTTGGAGTTGTTATTAGATGAACTAAGCCAACCTAACCTAATTTAACTCAGTCTTATGCTTCACTCATTCCTCAGGAATATCTATAGTAAAAAGCATAAAAGATATCCATTATGGTGTAATGGTAATCTAACCAGCACTTACCTGTCTTATAGATGTGTTGTAGATGCCCAGTTTTCATAGTATCCTATTGGGATTCGAACCCAGGACCTCTAGTATGGAAAGCCGCAATGCTAACCACTACACCTTAATGGATATCTATTAACTAGCTTCAACTATATGCTATCTCAGTCTTGACCTAGAGGAAACATCTATATTGATGTGCAAGATTCTGAGTTACTATTATTATCTATGGGATGAGGTGTTGAACACTGAATTAATGAAACTCTCAATCAATGGTTAACACACAAAATGAGGGTTTATTTCATACATGTTCACATCATTACATGAGAGTTAGTTTTAGACAGTGGATCAGCCAATGAGGGTTTATTTCTTTATTATCATATTACAAATGGTTATACATTCTATATTATTTGACTTTCTTGAACAGAAGTTTTAGACAGTGGATCAGCCAATGATGGTTTATTTCTTTATTATCATATTACAAATGGCAATACATTCGATATTGATTTTAATTCTTGAAAAGTCTCAGTCTATGAGTATTTCCTGTCGAGTACACAGCAATTTTCTACCTGCTCATGTCTACCAGCTCAGCAGTAGTGACTGAACACTCTTGAACATTGTGTTGGTGTATTGAGTTGGCTCAAAGACTCGTAGTGTTTCATGCTCTTTTCCAAGGTAGATTGTGATTTTCTCACCATATATAGTTGTAAGTCTCTGCACCGCCTTTATGTCATACAGCTGTCCCGTCTGTAGGTCCTTCATGTTGTCAAATATTAATTGTTTTATGTCCTCTCCATCAACAAAGATTCGATTTGCCGTTGCTGACCCACTGCTAGAGCTAATGGCTGGACCATTGGCAGAGGTATTGGCTGGACCACTGACAGAGCTGTTAGCACCCTCAATGTTTGACATCTGCAATTCAAAATATTCATTGTTTCAAAAATCAGTTATTACAATAATACTTTCCAATATCATACAGCAAACTTACTGGTGATTCTTTATCACCATCTGGTATCAATGATGTCCACCAGCTATAGCTTGTTAGCAGATGTTCATCCCTATCAAGATTGAGGTTTATGTCTTGGTACAGTCGTTTCAGCATGAAGGTGAGATTCAGACATCTGCAATACCATACATCTCCCAGTCTTACTGGCTCTCTACTGAGGTGGCAAGGGGGTACATGTAGAATTCTCAAGGATAAATGACCTATAGTGTCAGACATTGTTATAGCATTTTGATATACTCGACCATATGATTGATGAGGTAGATTCATGGCTTTGACTAGCCTGATGAGTCCTTCCACTCTATGTCTCAGATCCTCAAGGTAGACACATTCTCTATACTCCTCCATTCTGTAATCAGCAATCACAATTGTAATTATAGTAGTCGTAATATTTGATAGTCATAATCTTCAGCAGAGATTCTTTCCTCCGAATAGTCCATATAGTCTACAAAATGATGATCATTCATGGTTATATAGTGGTTTAATACCTCCTCCACCTCAAAGTTATCTTCTAAACCTAAGTAGTCCAGCAAGAAGGGGTCCCTTGTTACTATCGAGTATGACATGTAATGTAAAATTTCTTGCAGGTCAGAACACCGGCAGGGTACATCATCCAAGCAATTAAATGGTTGGAGGAGACGTATACTCATACAAGAGGGTAGATGATGACTTGGGTAAATAGTTTTTCTATGCACGAATCTATATTCTACCGAGACATCAATTGCAGCCAAGTATTCCTCTTCATTGTAGCCACTCTTCTCCATCATTATTATCAGATCTCTCATGTTGAAACGTTTGTTGACTGTTGACATCAAATCTCAAGTTTGTGTGGAAAAGGCGTTATTAGTTGGGATTCGATATAGATCATATTTATGCAGTTTGGTAGCTGATCAATGTCCACACCATAGTAAAGACCTTCAAGAGTTGCACACTGCGCCAATTTGTAGAGGCTGGGAGGGTCTTGCATTCTGTAAAAATTGAATTCAAATGTGATTTTATTGTACATAATATATAATACTGACTAGAATAGATAACCATCACTGTTGTTGATAGTGTGCCAAACCATCGTACAGTTGGTTAGGGAGTAACATATTGGGAGCAATGGTTGGGGAATAGTTTGCAAATGGTACATCACCATACTTATCCCTTTAAGAGATCTCTTCTGGTGGTGAACAAGGAGTTTCCACACTTGTTTAGGTTAGTTTCCACACTTGTTAAGGCAGGAGTTTCCACACTTGTCCCAGCTGCTTCATCCAACTGATCCTCTTCATCCATTTCATAGTCTAAAATCTCCTCGGCAGGTGGGGGACTGGCTGCTTGCTGTTGTCTGTCTCTGAAGGCAACTCCCCACTCAGGGTTGTAAGGAGGAGGTTGATAATCCTCAGGTTCAACTGTATTGTAAACCTGAGGATCAACTATCTCCTCCTCATTCTCCCACAGCTCAATCCGGGCTAGGGACTCAAATTCTTGTGAAGGGGAAGCTGGCATTGGAGTCTGGTTTTGACCAGAATTCAGCAATCCTCAATTCCTAAGGTTCTCCTCTGAGTTTCCTGGCTCCCAGTCCTCAAGAGGCGTGTGAGGCGTGGGAACTCTAGGGATCACCCAGTTCCTTGTGGAAGTTTGCATTATTGGATCCTGCAGTGAGGCCGATTGATGGAATGAGGGGCTACTGCCAAATTGAAGCCATCTTGGCCTCGGCCGTTGGGATGATTGGCAGCGGCTGGATAACTGGTGGTGGTGGTGGGGTGACTGGTGGTGGCGGTTGGATGACTGGCAGTGGTGGTGTGTCTGGTGGCAGCAGTTGGATGACTGGTGGCGGCAGTTGGATGATTGGTGGCAGTTGGATGATTTGCAGTGGCTGGATGACTGGTGGCGGTGGTGGGGTGACTGGTGGCGGCGGTTGGATGACTGGTGGTGGTGGGGTGACTGGCGGCAGCGGTTGGATGACTGGTGGTGGTGGTTGGATGATTGGCGGTGGTTGGATGATTGGCGGCGGCTGGATCACTGGTGGCGGCTGGATGACTGGTGGCGGTGGGATGACTGGTGGTGGTGGTTGGATGACTGGCGGCAGTGGTGGGGTGACTGGTGGCAGCAGTTGGATGACTGGCGGCGGTTGGATGAATTGCGGCAGGTGGATGACTGGTGGCGGCGGTGGGGTGACTGGTGGCGGCGGTTGGATGATTGGCAGTGGTTGGATGATTTGCGGCAGCTGGATGACTAGTGGCGTGACTTGGTGGGGTGACTGGTGGCGGCAGTTGGATGACTGGTGGCAGTGGGGTGACTGGTGGCTGCGGCGAGATGAGGAGCTGGCTGACAAATGAGCCGACCCCTGGATTATTTGTGTGAGGCGGCTCATAATGGCTGAAGCAGGACCCATCATCACTGTGATGACTCCATTAGACTGTGATGACCTCATTAGATATTGCCTTAAGCCATCTTCAACAAAAGCAATGATTGGTTAGGTTCTGAAATGGTATGATAGGTTAAGGAATGGTTAGGATAGGTTAGGTTGAGTTTGGTTAGGTTCGGTTACAAAAGGTTAGGTTGGATTAGGCTTGGTTTGGTTAGGCTAGGTTCAGTAGGAATGGGAACTGATAATGAGTTTGCTTGATATTGAGCCAGCCATTGATCCATCTGCGGCAAAACCTGCATTTTCTTGCTCCTAGCATGCATATTTTGCATTCTAGGTGCATGCAGGGCAGGAGAAGACAGGAGTTATCCACTTCCCTGCAAACAGAGCATACACTCACGAGATGATGACGATGATCTGGCTCTTCATCATCGTCATCAACTTGTAAGCTCATGTTCTGCATGCTGAGTCTCTGGATATGGACATTGCTCCTTAGGAATGACATCATCCTCCTCTCTTCATAGCTACCTAACTGATCTTGATTGGCAAGGGCTGAGGATTGAGCTGGGGTTGAGGATTGAGGTCTACTTTCAGATGTGGGGGATGGAGGCGGTGAATCAGTATTGGTATCAATATCTAGGATTGAGGGTTGGATGTTTGGGTGTGTCGGGGATGGAGGTTCATAGGTGTTTATATGAAATGTTCTAGGGGATGATGGTCAGGAGCTGTATGGTGGGGGTGGGGAATGTGAATGGGGTCTAGGATCTACTTCATGATAGGGGGGAAGGTGGGATGGGTGCTCCTGATCATTAGAACCATTGCCTCTCATGTCTGAAAACGACATACACACCTTCATCACTATCAATGTCAAACATACTGTTGGGACAGCCTAATTCTATGGCAAAGACTTGTTATATGTTTTTCAGGTTAGGATGAAATACAACCACCAACTCTATGTATAAAAACCTAATTCACAATTAAACTCTCAACTTGTATTGTACTCTATGTATTGAAACCTAATTCACAATTAAACTAGTCATTTTTTAATTTAATTGACAGTCTCAAACCACCTACTTCAAAATTCAACTCAAATTTTTCTTTGAATTCAATTGTCAAATCAGGAATACAATATAAATATATATAGCTATAAAATGCACTGGTTCTTACTCTTGGATGATGATAAAGATGAAATTAATCCAAAACAAATACACGAAAATCACACACACATACTGGCGGCAAGACTGCACAAGACACAATGTCCCACTCCTTGCAGAACAACTCCTTTTATAGACCCCCAGTTAAAGATCCCCAGTGATTTATTTTTCATTTATTCTTGATTTTATGTGTGTTTTTTTTTAATTTTTTTATTTTTATTTTTTTATTTTTTTTTTTTTTTATTTTTTTTTAGGTTTGGTCAACTTGGGTGACCTTCAGGTTAGGTTTGGTCAACTTGGGTGACCTTGAGGTTAGGTTTGGTTGACTTGGGTGACCTTGAGGTTAGGTTTGGTCGACTTGGGTGACCTTGATGGAAGGGCGACTCTGCAACACTTGTGTGCCAGAGTCGCCCTTTTGTTACTACTATCGATGTGTGTGTAGCTAGCCTTACTTTGTCTTCCACTATCTCTCACTCATTCTCTTTCTCATCCTTCGATTTCCTTTTCTCTAACATTCGCTATTCTCTCTCTCCATCATAACATCACACAGACATCCTTTCCCCCTTCACGTTTCATTTTGTTCCTCCAAATCACTCACTTTCAAAGGAAGAATCACCTTCCTGTTTGTTGTCTGTAGTTGGCAAACAGTGGTGAATCTTTGATGAAGCTCCACTCGCCATCCAGCCTAATAATGGGCAAATCGTAGAGATTGTTGTTTGAGGAACAATGTTTGTAGAAGGACGTAGCTGCTCTGTGAATCGGCAATGAAGTTGCAAGAAATCGCTTTCTTTTGAAATTCGTAGTTGTTTGGCTTTGATTTGAGTTATGGGAACAGTTGCAGTTTGTATGTGAATATTCAGCTTGAATTGTTCAATTAAAAGTCGTTACATACACGCGAAGAGATAGTTTGTGTTATATGAGATTTTATTGATAGTTTCAATAATTATATACTGAGCGAAGTGAGGACTAAGATTCAAGTGGACGGGTTTGCATTTCTATTTATGTCTTGATGTTTGTATTTTTTCTATGTATGAATGTATGTATGTTTTTATCTCTCTATCTTTGCTTCTCATTTACGGTGAAACGCGGCAATGGATTTCCATGAAATTTGACAGGAATGTTCCTTCTTGAATTGTCTATGGAATGTGTTCGCGTTGATGTACGGTATATGTAAGGTTTTTTTGAAATGTTGCATTCCAAGGATAATATGAAAGGAGGAGGACTTTCCTCCATACTTCAATATTGCTGTCAGAAACCGACATATCAAAATTAATCAGCTGTCGAGTGTATTATTAATTACATGCGATGACGCATGACTAAAAGTAGCATAGTATTTTCTCTTGATCTTTCTCTGCTTTCAACTGGGGCTGATCAGTTCAACAGGCTGACAGTATTTATTGTTGGGAATTAGCTTTTGGTGGCAGTTGTTCTTAACAGATGATTAGCATTGCCGATAAATCAAACTAATCCCCCATTGGCTGTTTTCACACCGATATCATCTCGTCGACTCCACACTACAGCACAGAATCCACTCTGTTGGACAGTATTGGAAAAAGCTGTGGTTCATAACTATGCAAGGTTCACTGTTCAGAGAACTACAAGTTATGATATTTTCTACTCTATGCTCTTAGATCAGGGCAAGCACAGTCTTCTCCTGGCTATATCAAATCAGAGATCTATTTACTCTCTTCTCTAGAGGAATCTATTGAAATTGTTTTGTCAGAAATCGTAGCTGGAGTCCCTCATATCAGTATCGGTATTGTATGTGACTGTCACAGTTAAAATGAGTTCATTTGAACTATTCCCACTCAGTCCGGCCAAGCTATTATGAATGGTCCCATTGAAGCTCATGGAAATGATATTTTCACCTTAACGGGCTGTACTGCACTGTAACTGATACTGATGGTTATGTGAAAGTCCAGCTCTACCACTTTCTACCACATGAATGACTGATAGAACTGGATGATAACTACCCGAACTTGAATTATTCGAGAGTCTTTATAATATTATTACCAATGGATCAACTATTTTAGAGAAAGAACATTTCTTATTCCAACACACGTTACCTATTCATTGCGACATTCTTCCTTATAAACTTTCAAACTTTCAATTTTATGAATAACAGATAAATAAAAGGAGCACCATAAGAATTACCAGATAACTTGGCGGCAGTATGGAACGTATTGGACGTAATTGCATGTGAATTAAGGAGTTTACAAGTTAATAATATACTTGATATCATCATATTCATTCATTTAATTCCACATTATTCTCATTTTACTACCTATTGGTTGGATGGTTGGCAGAACTGGACTGCCCAGTTTGTATCAGTCTATTACTTCTCCGTGTTTTCATAGAATCTTTAATAATTTAACGAAATGGGTTACAAATCTACTGATTTTTAGTGAAAGTGAAAGTTGTAAGCAGTGTGTTAGAAATCAAATTTACCTGATTTTTCGAGCTGTATTGCCACAAAGTGATTCCGAGGATTTTTGAATTTCTGTACAGGTTAGTTTTGCACTGTTTAAAAACAATTTCGAAGTCTCTCGAGTTGGAATAGTCTACTCAAGTATTGCACGAGATACCGGTAGCTTTTGTCTTCTTGCGTCTCCTAGCAACGCTCTGTTTTTATGACCAATCAACACTTGAGGTGGTCTAACGTCTGCAGGCGGGCTTGGTTTGAATAATTGCCTGTTGCCGTTTTTCTTTTGACGCTTCTTAATCTGCGTCTGTTGTCTGTGACTGTCTTTCTCCCAATCACACTTGGATAATGATAATATGAACTCGACCTAAAGAAGTGTAAAACGGGCAAGGGCATCCCAGCTATTTTGTACAAGGGTGTTCAATTTGGAGAGGATCCATACGCTGGTAAAGGGGATATTACTTGGAGATGCCTCAATAAAAACTGCTCTGTGACAATAAAAACGAATTTTGATACGTCTGTAGTTCGAAGTGTTAATGGTCAAAATATGCATGAACCAGTTTTGTGTACTAAAAATGATACTGCTACCAGCTTGGAGCAAGAGAATGAACTTTTGAAGGCGCGAATTAAAATATTGTGGGAACAATGGAATGCTGCAATGGAACTTGATATTCGACTAATGGAACTATCATCTTGTGAGTCGCGATGTAACGATAAGGTGGATAATGCTGAGAGATCTACTACACACGTGAATCCACTTATAGATCGTATGAGCCTTCTTCTTAGAACGGAACTCCTTTCTGATGCGGACATTGATTGTTTTTGTAGTCGCCTGATTGATTCATTCCCTGGTAATTATGTGGTCCTACCAGCAATTACGGCAATGTTAGTAAATTATGAGGAAGCTGATTTATCTTTCCTAAGTAATAATGTAAAACAAAATAGCTTTACTGCTTTTGTTATAAATGATGGTCGGCAGGCAGAAGCAAATGAAGGCTGTTGTGGTTCTCATTGGATTATAGTTGTTTATGATTCTTTTCATTGTAAATTTTATATTTTAGACACAATGACCAAATGTAATGAGAAGTTTTCCATGTCTCTGATAAAAAGAGTCAGCACAATCTTGAAATATCTGTGTATGGTTGAAAGTTCTCTGTATTTTATGTAACCATTTAAAACCCAAGTGTTGTGAATTGATAGTCTCCAGTGATTTTGCATTCGATAAAAACAGATCACTTCCCAGCTCTACAACTGCAATGATTCCTAAGACTAGTAATATTCCTTTGGGTACAAAATCAGTGAAGTCAGCCATAATCCAGTTGAAAATACAGTTAAAATCTTTGGCGACAGTCATAGTCGTGGTTTGGTGAATGGGCTAAATAAAGCTGGACCTCAAAAATCAACTAGTGGTTTCATCATGCCAAGTGCTAAATTCGATCCCATTGGGAATAATATCAGAAGTGATACTAGTCATCTATCCAATACTGATCATGTGGTTATTGTGGGAGGAGCTGATGATATGATTATATTGTAATCAGGCCGCTTATTTTCTAAGAAGTATGCTTTCCCTTCTTCAAGTGTTGAATTTTACAAATGTCTTGATTTCTACGATACCAATGAGATACGACCTACCTGAATGGTCTTGTGTTGATAAAGAGATAAGAGAAACTAATAATAAAATAAAAAGATATTGTGAAAGGATGCATAATGTTCAGGTGATAGATCTTACTGATCTTGGATGGTGTCTTGTCCAGTGGAAGATTAGTTGAATGTGGCTTGCCTTAAGGCTCAATTCTGGGGCCCATACTCTTCAACATTAATTTATATTAATGATCTTCCAATTAATATTGATAGCATGAACAATGATGGTCATTCGTTTGCAGATGACTTGGGATTGAAAATTAACTGCGCCTCCAAGCCTGATCTAGATTTAGAACTTGAAAGAATTAACACAGTTATTAATGATTGGTGTGCCGCAAACAATCTATCTCTCAATAAAAATAAAACCACTGACATCAATTTCAGTTTCAATAGAAATTCAAATGAGCCTTCCCTTAAATTTTTGGGTCTTCACTAAGACCAATGTTTGTCATGGAATGCTCACCTAGATTATATATCTGGCAGGTTGACCAAGGGCATGAACATGTTACGAAGACTCAGTGCAACTGTTAATTCATCTATTCTACTGAATATTTATTTTGCACACATCCAGAGTCTTTTGATGTATGGTATAACTCTTTAGGGGAACAGTGTGAAAGCCAAATCAATATTTATCCTCCAAAAAAAGGCAGTAAGAATAATTTCCAATATGCCATCTAAAACACACTGTAAGCCGCTTTTTGTCAACCTTCGGATATTAACTGTACCATCATTATAATATGTCCTATATGTATTATGTTATGTGCATAGTAATTCAAATAGATATAAAATAATGTTCTGTTCGGTCAGAAATGATAATATTGATAATTAAGCAGCATCAAGGATGAATATCATTTTCAAATATTGCTTTTCGTTAGAAGAACATGAGCAAATTAATCAACAAAACTGGATGTGCAAGGAGTTCCACAAAACCTATCAAATAACTTATCATAAATGTAATAGATACATAACGGATAACTGGATAACTGCATCGGTCCTCTCTCTCTTGCCGAATTTGTGAAAAACAATAGATAATAGATCCACCAAATATAACATTCTTCTTCTTTTTTTTCTTCTTCTGAGGGTGATGCCCACATGGGCTCTTGGGCCTGTGCGTGGGTAATGGGAGAGATGATGATGAGAGATGAATGGACCTACAGCTTTAGGTGGGTCTCGAACCACCGGGAAGCGATTTTTAAGGCTCATAAATTGAATTCAGATGAACCGGTCACCAGTACAACAGTGGTGGCAGAGTCACGTCTCTTATCTAATCTCACCGATCAGACTTGCTTTCTACAACTGGGATAAATCGCTTCTCAAATACAATTATTTGTAAGACAGAAATAAAAAGCAAGTTATTAGTCTTGCAATAGCAAATTGTAGAGTAATTTTTCATTAACAGGTACGTGCTACCAATATTACTTCCAGTACCAAACATTCCTTTATAAACTTTACTTTTCTCATTACTAAGTAAGGGGGAGGTTACCTTAGTATTTAAACAAAAGTAAAATTGGTACCCGTATTAGTGGTAATAATATGGTATTTGAAGTGATATTGGTAGCAGGCACCCTACTCATAAACGAATAAATAGCCTACCAATTGTAGCTGAAACAGGAAAATATAGACCACAACTGTGCATTTCCTAGAAGATTGTTTTGAACTTCAACCAATAATGTCTGATCTCTGTTATAAAATTTAATGGAATTATTGAACAATAATAGCAGGCTTATTATTAGCTAACCTTCCAGTATGAATTGAGAATTCTGTTTCACTCACCTTTTGTATCATGCTGCTTTGATGGAACTGCTAAGTTCAACAAATCAAAATTTCTTTGGGATCTCGAGTCCATTTTCACCACACTCCCCTATTGAATAAGGTTCAAAATCTAATTTTATCAACTCAATCTCAATACAGTAACTATCAGAAAGAGAGAATCATGTAAGAGTTGAGTGGATCCACAATAAGATAACCTTAAATAAGTACAGTAGTCTATAAAAGGAGGGAAATATTGTCATTAAAAGTCAGCTGTTTAATTTCACAGCTGTTTTTCATTGATCAGAATAGAATAAGTAGTCACTTTCTGATACCCAAATAGTGTTTGAGTCAGTGGCACTAATAGTATAACTTGACTTATCTTGTTTCTGCCATCTATTGATAAGATGGAGACTTATTATCCAGTGTCTCTGATAGTATAACTGGACTTATTCTGTTTTTGCAATCTATTGGCTGAGACTTATTCTTTTATTGCATATTCACTTAAACTGGCTATAAAAACACATTGACTCATTCTGATGATTCCAGGTTGTAGATAATTCACTATTAGCATCAAAAACCGACTTATCCTATTTTTGCCAAATTTTGACTTATAGTCTTTTTCCCGCCCACCCTAGAAATATTCTACTGGTAGTCGAGGCAATGAATGCTCAGAAAAGGGTTTGGAGGAAAATGTTTGGAAGATAATTTTTGACCCCGCAGTTCTGTTGAAAGTAGTGAGGAGACAAACATATCAGAAGTCCCCACCACTACCCCAAAGGTACCATGATGGTTTAGAGGTACAATTTTCTGGTTTCTCGCATAAAACTCGAAAACTATGTTTTCTAAGGACTTGACTTTCATATAACATATTGAAGCTTATATAATTTGCTACAGTATTCATTTCACAACGTTTTTTATATCTGCTCTAGTTCTCGAGATGTCCGCTCTTGAAGGTGTGACATTTTTTGAAAAAAAAACACGTTTACCACCAATTTTTCCTATTTTTGCTCTTATAACTTCTCGAAAATCGATGAATCCATGCTAATCATGAGCTTATAAGACATTAAATTCTCTTCAATTTGATGTATAGTTTTAAAATTCCCCTACACCTTTCGTAACAGCTTTAGTGTTGAGTGTGAAATCTCTATTTTTGCAACAATAGAGCAATTGACAAAGGAATTTGAAGGGAATGTTTTAAACAAAATTTTTGACTGTTCAGCTTTTTTGAGACTAGTTGAGAGGAGAACATATCAAAAGTCACCATTCCTAACTCATGTGCTAATGCTGATTGTAGGATTGTCGTCGTCGTCTTCCTACAAGGATTAGGCAATTTGCCTGTTCCGACTTATCTCACCATCACATCCATGTTTTACGGGGTCTGCTCACACTTCTCCACCCAACCGGGTTATACAACATGACTGCTCAGGGAATCCTGTCGCTCTCCATCCTTTCAACATGATCTTCCCAGTTTTGCCGATTTTCTTCAATCTTCTGCCATATGGAGATTATGTTGAGCTCGCTTCTCATATCGACATTATGAAGCCTATCTTTCCTTGTGCACCCTTTTACTGCTCTCAAAAACCTCATTTCGGCAGCCTGTAACCTACTCCATTCTTTCTTCTTAGGTATCCAAGATTCAGAGCCATATAAGAGCTGTGGAATAGCCATAACCTTATAGAATTTGAGTTTTGTCTCTCTCCTGGCTCTGTTTCTTAAAGTCTCATTTATTGTTCCACAAATGGATTGGAATGTATTCAATTTCACATTCAAGTCTTGGTCCATTTCATAGGTTATATCACAACCCAAATACTTGAAGAGTGATACTTGTTCCAGGACTTTATTATCGAGAACTATTCAAGATCTCAATTGATATTTTTTCTAGAAAGCCATCACCTTTGCTTTGCTGAATGAGATCTTCATGCCAAACTCAGCACTGAGAAGATTCAGATGGTATAATGTTCTCTGCAGATCATCCTCAGTTTCTTGCAATATTACCTGGTCATCAGCGAACCACAGTGAACTGAGAATCATCGTAGGAGATATCTGGATGCCTCCTTTCATCTTTTGCTTTCAACTTCTACACAGATCATCAGCATTACACATTGAACAATGTCGGAGCGAGCGGACAACCTTGTCTTAAGCCAACATTGGTGCAAATTTCCTGTGTTAATGAACCTGAACAATCCAAGATTATAGTTGTTCCATGATACAAGCTCTTGATAACCTCAAGTAGGTGGATTAGGAAGCCTCTTCTTATTAATTTTTCAAATAATAACTGTCAATCTATTTTGTCAAATACTTTTTCGTAGTCTACAAATGCAAGGTGTGTCTCTACATCATATTCTACTCGTTTTGCAATTATCTGCTTTAATGGAAAAAAAATCGTCAATACAAGACCTTCCTTTCCTAAAGCCGGCCTGCTCTTCTGATAAAAGCAATTTATTCGGCAATTTTGCCGAGATTTTTCTGCGCGTTCATAATATTTAACTGTATAGCTTATACACATTGCTCAAAAAATTTAAGGTAGCCTAGTTTCATGTTTTCTATATGTTTCAAGGTTCCCTGAGTCCAAAAACATGATTTTGTGTGTGTGTGTGTGTGTGTGTGTGTGTGTGTGTGTGTGTGTGTGTGTGTGTGTGTGTGTGCCTGTGCAGGGGTGCCCACAAGGGGGGGGGCATGTCGCAATTTGCGCCATCAACATTTTTGGGGGGGGCACGATTTTTTTTACATTTTATGTCAAAATTTTGAATCATGGCTAAAAAATCAAGGTATTAAATAGAGATATCCTAATGTAGTTGATTTTAATACTTTTTCCCACCTCTATAATGTTATATTTTGCAAAGTGTAACTCAATATAAAGCATAAAAAATAGAATTGATAATATGTTGTATGCAGGAATTTTAGTAATTTCAAGCCTGAGTTTGAAGGTAAATCTTTGACAAAAATAAATTATAACTTCATCCACTATTATTCTGATTCCCTTTGCTTAATTTTAATTTTTAATGGGCCTGTGTTTTAGTTTCCTTGCTGTTGCAACCTAATTTTCTCAAAGGCACAATGATAAGTTGAATTGTAATGTTCATTTTAATCTAATAATTATTTTAATTTCGAATGCGTTTCATGATGATATTAATGTCTCTGAAATGAAAATGCAATTATAAGCAACATCGCAAACTCTAGTGAATTTGACAGAAGAAAAACCTTCTTTTGTCAAAAATCTGTGAAAAATATTAAATGAAGCCAATTCCAATCTTTCAAATTTACATCCTGTTTACCACACAGTAATCAAGTAATTATTGTAATGCTTCATTACTTTTTTCTGTTTTGTATAATAGTCCAGTCAAATGGTCGTTTTTCAGGAAACAGCCCGAAAGAATTTTTATTGACGGTTCTATATGTATGGGGCGGCTTCACCCCCAAAACTACCAAAAAACCCCAAAATTTCGGACTTTTTCCAAGTTTTTAATTTAATCTTGAGAACCTTTAACTTTTCGAGAAAAAGCATTCCCTAAAATATTAATGATAATAAAATTTCCAATAAATTGAGTGGTCGTGCAGGACTCAACGATTTTTGATTCTGGAGCTAAAAGTTTTCAAAAAAGGGGTATTTTTAAGGAGTTTTAAAAATTATGCAAACCCACCACTTCTACCCTATACAACTAGGATCTTTTATAGTAATGATAGAAAGCCACACATCACGTGAATTAACAATATTAATTCTGAACAGAATTCCTGAGGTACCTATTTTTGAATTTAGTAGAGGTGGGAGGGTGAATACACCCAAAAATAGAAAATCATGTCCTACAGCCAAAATTCAAATTTTCATTATAATACCTTTTCATGGCCATCCTAACAAAAAAGAAACATATTTCGGCTGAAATCACCTTACGAGGGTTATGTTATATGAGAATCACTCGTTAGATTTCAGTAATTCCTAGTGGGGGGCACACATAAGGATACATCCAGGATCAAAACTTTAAACACTTATAACTTTTAACTGAATGATCACATCACCTCGTACTACAGCTCGTTCATATCAGCTCGTCAAGGCGGTTGAAAATCATGTATCATCTCACTAAAATTTGTCAAAAAAATAGGAAATTCCTCCTTTAGTGTATTTTAGACCATATTTCAATGTATAGAAAGATGACCGATTTCTATATTCAAAACTGTGTGTCTCGGTAACTCAAAATGATACTTCGTCTTGATTTGAAGAAAAGAATCTCCTCTTTTGTGAGGTGAATGATTTTTGTGAAAATATAATCGTGAAGTAAGATACGTTTGATTCAAAAAATCAAGAAATTTTCGATATTTTTCTCATTTTCACAGTCTGGACAGTTTTTCGATATAAACAGTGATGCAAGATCAATTAAAGGCAACTCAGCTTATAGTGCATGAACTTTTCTCTCATTTAAGACCAATCGCAAGTTTCTATAATGTATTGTACTCATTTTAGAGACTCTTTAATAACAGTAAAATCGCAAGAAAAATGAGAAAGTAAAGATCAACATTCAATTGGCTGTAACTATTTAACGGTATTGAAAACAGAAGTATAATTTAAGCGAGCAATTTCTGTATATCTGTTTAAATTTTCTATTTTATGTCTGGCTATCTGGTTATATGGTTATTTATGTTCAACGGATCTCGGAAACGGCTCCAACGATTTTCACGAAATTCGGAATATAGTAGGTTTATGATATAAAAATTCGATTGCACTAGGTCTCATCTCTGAGAAAACTCCCTGAAGGACATTGGAAGGATAATTATTCATCCTTGGAAAAACAGATGATGATTTCGTCGTCTGTCGATAACAGAAGATGCGTGTGCCTGTGTGGGAGATCAGCTGTGTAATCAATTAGCTTATCGTATCTCGCGAGAAATCTAGAAATTTTAATTGACTCGATCAAAATACAGTAATCTGATTTGTTGACATGAGATGGTATATTATCATAATATTCAAAGTTAATCATTATTTTACATTTCTAAGTGATTAGTGAGTGTTATTTTGTTATTCAATTTGGTATGTAAACAATCTAAATTAGAACTTTTATGTTTTCGAATATTTGGACTGAAAATTTCACTTGAATTCAAGTGTATGAAACATAATCTACTTTTTGGAATATTAAATATTCCAACTATAAATTTTATAGTGTATAAATCAAAATGCGGGGAAGAAACAGTTTTGGGCTGTGCCTGTTAGTCCTTTCCCAATCATTTCAAAGAATATTGAGTTCTGTTTATCAATGAATGAATAACGAGCAAAGCTCGGTGCCCCGATATTTGGTATTAATAGATAGAATTTACAAAATGTATTTGTTCAGATGATATCTTTATTCCAAAAACCAAACCATTTAAAGATACATTTTGTTCGACTTGTGTTATTTACTCCTGTAATGTTTAAAAGTAAATACTACCAACAACACATCATCAGTGACAACCTGTTCCAATTCATGATAAATATCGGGGCACCAAGCTCCGCTCTGGAGTACCTACAAAACTACAAAAGCATATAAAAATTATAACGAAAGAAGAAATTATAATAAATATTCATAGTTCATTAAGAAAGGTTCTATCGAATCACAGTGGATTGAGATTAATTCGCAGAGGAATGCAAAAATTTCTCTCACAAAGGCATGTTAAATTTTAATCCTGATTAATTTCACGTGAACCAAATCACAGAAGACCATCTCAAAAAAATAGCTTATCTGATTGATTCTACTGGAATCAATCAGGATTAAAATTTAACCGGATTTTGTACAACTGCCACTAAGTACCTGATTAAATCAGGTACAAAAGTTCAACAGCTGAGTCATAATTTTGTCTCAGTCCCACACACATGTTCTCGCTCACTCACTTCCATCATCACAAGACGACGAAATTATCAGCTTGTTTTTCCAAGGATGAATAAATTCTTTGAATGTCCTTCAGCGAGTTTCCCCAGGGATGAGAACTAGTGCAATCGAATTTTTATATTATAAACCTACTATTTTCTGAATTTCGTGAGAATCGTTAGAGCCGTTTTCGAGATCCGGTGAAATACAAACACATAAACATCTAAACATTTAAACATCTAAACAGAAATTGTTCGTTTAATAGTATAGGATTTAGAATACCTAAACTTGCCGACATTATATATTGTATGAATAAAATCGTTCCAAATTTGTATGAATGTTCACCAAAATTGCTATGCAATATTCTGTTGCAATAAAAGAATATCAATGACATTATTATTCAACTTTTATAAGTAACCTTTACATTTGAAAACCAAAGCCTCACTTACTTATCTCTTAATTTCCTATTAAGATATTTGTCATGTAGGTTTTCCTGATGTAATGTAGTACTTTTTAGTCCTCCCGAACAAGAACGGGTGCACTGCTAGTCTCAAAAATAATATCAAAAAGATACTTTATTTCTATTTTAAAAGAGATATGAAACGATGGTATATATTTTTATAATATTATGAAAACAGAAAGAATTCCCCACAAGAGCAAAGGTGAATAATGTCCTTTGGAAGATTAGAATGTAAGATGTGGATTTTATTGTCATACAATGAGCACTGACTAATGTTAAAAACTGAAGGGTTGGGAATTGGGATACTTGGATTGAGGGGGGGGGGGCATTACACTTGGATTGGGGGGGCATTACACTTGGATTGGGGGGGGGCATCCGCCATCGGCCTTGGGGGGGCTGGGCACCCCTGTGTCTGAGAACACGATAACTCCATTCCTAATTGACCGATTGACTTAAAATTTTTAACATAAGGTCCTTAAACCATGAGGATCCGACAACAAGGAATTCAATAGAATTCAATTCAAAATGGCGGAAAAAATGGCAGATAATGGCTAAAACACCATGTTTTTCACGGTTTTCTCGAAAACGGCAAAAACGATTTTCTTCAAAGTTATACCCTAGATAGCTATTTATAAGCCTCATCAACTGACATGAGTCTCATTTCTGGGAAAATTGCAGGAGCTCCGTAATATTCCTGAGAAGAATGCATTTTGTTAAATTTTTATCATGATTTTCTCAAAAATGACTTGACCGATTTTTTTTTTCAAATTCATACCCTGTATAGTTATATATCAGCTCTATTAACTGGCATGAGTTTCCTCCCTGAGGAATTAACAGGGGGTCCACCCAATCCTTGAGAAATTCACTTTGTAACCTCCTTCTCGTGCGTGAGGTAGGTAGGTAGAGCAGTTTTTTCAAAAGAACACTCATGACGATATTTTATTTGTAGAAAAGCTGTTTTGACAACTTTTAAAAAATCCTCAAATTTCATAATCCAAACAAAGGAAAATGTACTCTGAACACAATAACAATAGTATAATAATAGTTTTAATCATTTAGCCGCCAATCGGCATAATGTTATTATCCTCCCCTAGATTGAAATTGAAATTGAAATTTAATCTTCCAAAAAATACATTAAATTACAATATATTACAATGTATAACTGAAAATAGTGGAAAAATATTGCTTTAAACAACCCCCAAGTTACTACCGTGTGGGGTCGTTCATGTTCCATATGCATTTTTTATTCTCTTGAATAGTATGGTTACAGTGTTAAACAAATATAAGAATTGAACAAAAATAAAACAGCAGAGCTCTGCATGAATAGAAACGTGAATATAAACTATAAATATAATGCCTTCAATATGAATAGTAAATATGATCGGATCCAGTACTAGAAACTATCAAGTTAAAATCTGAACAATAATGAGAGAGAATGCCAAAAAAAAACTGAAATTAGATAAAGCTATGAAATATAAGAAATACATTCAGCTGAATTGAACTCTTGAGCTTAAATAATGCAATCTGGTAATTTGAGTGTGTTGAAATGCCATACATACATAATAAAATTTTTTAATTAATCTACTGAGATAAAATTTATTGCAACAATGTTTCCACTTCATTCCTCTTCAATAGCCAACTCTTGGTCAAGTGTCTAAATCTATTCAAGCATAATGCATCCTTTATTCCACTAGGCAAAAGGTTGAAAATACGAGGAGCGACATATAGAAAGAATCTCCTGAATTTTTCTTTTCTTGGACGAGGCGGAATAAAGTACCCTCCTGTACATATCCTGTACACAAAGCATTGGGTGACGTACTTCATAGATGAAATCATTGAGATCTTGGCCGCTTTCTTTGTAAAATAGTTCTAGCACTTTGTGAAAATATAAATACCTTAATGGTAAGATATTTCTATCTCTGAATAGAATGAGGGAATGATGTCGAGCTGGTTTCCCACTTATCACTCTCATTATCAATTTCTGGCCTACTACGAAGGGATTGAGTGTTGTTATGTAAGCCCCTCCCCACATTGTAATGCCATACTGTAGCCTGCTCTCTACAAGTGCCTGATACAACATGGTTAAGACATGTTCAGGACAGAGATTTCTCAAAAAGTAAAATTTCCTGCATGCTATGACTAATTGTTATTTTAGATTATGTATATGTTCGTTCCAGTTCAATTGCGAGTCCAATGCTGATCCTAAGTATTAAAGGGATTTTGCTTCAGTGATTAGTCTGCAGTCACAGTTATCCCCATTATCACAATCTGGGCTATGGAATGGTAGACAGATTTATCGATATTTAGTTGTAAATAGTTGTAACGGAGCAAAATATTGATTAGTTTTAGGTCTTCAAGTATATATGTTTGTAGTTGTGGTTCTGAATCTGTGGTGTAGCATAGAGCAGTATCATCGGCATAAGAAGTGAGAGTGCCTTTGAAGGGGAACGCGCCACCTTAGTCCTCCGACACACCCAGAACCTGACAGGAGTGGACAGCGACTATCTCATCCATCGACACCGTACGCCAGCGACAGGGAAAGACTGTTTTGAAAGAGTCTCGAATTGGCGTGTGCGTTAGGCGCCAAAACCGGACACTTTTACATTCTTACAGACACGACAAAGTCAGACACATCGAATCTCTGACACTTCCAAAAGGTATACTTCTTGGACGGACTGTACTACGCAGAGCTGTCTGGGTTTTCAAACAATGGTTATTGTTCTGATGGATCCCCACGCAGGAGTACGAAGTGAGGAAGTGAAGAAGTGAGGATTCAATTGAATTGCAGTTTCAGTTTTTTTGCACGGCCGGCCCTCTCTCACATTCAACCATCAACCTTCCAGTACGATGCTACATTAACTATATTATACAATCCTACTCAGTGGAATGAGGGAATTCACAATATTACAAGCAAGAGTATAATATTATTGACACAAAAAATTACAAATCTAGGCATGGGAAAGTCAAATTCAAGATAGGTTGAAGATAATATGTCTGAAGCATTCTATGAAATAATAACAAAACCCTGAGGGGTTTTGAAGAAAGGAGAACCACACAACCGGGTAAGAGAGAGGGAGAGTGTGTGTGTGAGACAGAGTGAGAGCGTGAGCGAAAGGCGCAGGAGTGATAGAGAGAGGGTAAGGGAGGGGTTGAGAGAGAGGGTGGGGGAGAGCGAGAGGGAGAATGAGAGAGTAAGCAATAGAACTAAAATAATAAGGTTGAGATAAGAGACAATGTCACGCAGGAGTATTGTCTAACGGTGGTGACACACACACTTCTACAGTCACTCTAAGTTATAAACAGAATATTTCAAAGAAAGTACAGTCTGTGCCAAAATTGAAACCAGTTTACTTCCAAGCAATTCTGAAATAGGCGCCAAACGCAGATAGCGACAACCAGAGACTGTTTTCCAGGTAGAGAAATTAGTCACGGACTCGCCCCGCCAAAACAAGACACTTATTTTTCAGCACAAGAACGACAAAACTAGCCACCGCCAAAACAAGACTGATTTTTAGTGCTAGGATGGATGTGTCTGAATTGGACGGTGGTCTATCTTGACATCGCCCCCCTTTGAAGTTACCATTGCAAAGGTCATTGATATAAACAAGAAAAAGTTCACTTGATAGAGCTGACCCTTGAGGCACGCCATTTTTTATGATAGCTGAATTACTCAAGGAACCCCCCACATTAACTTGCTGAGAACGTCCCGATAGAAAGCTCTCAAACCAGCTATTACATACACCCCTTTAATGAGGTGTTCAATGATATTAATTATCCTCGTTAATGAGACTTATAGATCAATGAGCAAGGAAAGTTGTGTGAGTGTACCACACCAGATTTTTTAAAAAGTGATATAACTATCGCTTTTTTCCAATCTTCAGGAATATACTTTGAGGTCCAGCACATGTTTATCAAGTGAAGTAGGCGAGATTTAAAAAGATTTAAAAATATGCCTCCATATTTCAATAGTTCTGAGTATAATTATGTGATCCAATCCTGTTGCCTTTCTATTCTTGGTTTGTCTAAGGGCTTCTTCTAATTCCTCAATACCGATCAGATCAATACCATCTATCTTTCTTTGCAACTGTTGTGCTTTTCCCATGAAAGGATCATCGTAGGTGCATCGTAGGATTGTAGAACATTGAATTCTCTTTAAAATGATGTATTATTCTACTATTCCAAGTCTTCCTTGGAAATTAATTTTACTATTCCGGATATCTCTGAAACAAGAGGAGATATTAGAAAAGTTGTGAAATGAATATTTTTAAGAAATTATTCAAGCTTCAATTTGTTATATTGACAGTCAAGTCTTTAGGATACATAGTTTTTGAGTTTTATGCGAGAAACCAAAAAATGGTACCTTTTAACCACCCCCACCACTTGTACCAAAATCAAATTCTATAATAATTTTCTATACTTTCATTCTTGTGATTTGAATAATTATGATCGAATTTTGTAAGTTTATAATTATTAAAGAAAAATATATATTTTGTATTTTGGTTCGCGAGTTGGCAGACCTGCTGTTGAACAGCTGGCTACAGTTACGCTGTATTCACAAACTGAGTGCTTCCTCACTCTTTCTTTGGATTTTGGCCTTGTCTGACTTAAAATTTGACATATATGGTTTCTTCTTTTTGTTCATTATTTAATTATCTTCCAACATGAAATAATTTTGCCAAAATAGGCTTCAGCCTTCTTTCTTTTATGTATTTTTGATTGAGTCCTTTTAAACCCAGTTGGGTAAGTTTAAAACCTTTTCTAAATTTGCAGATCTTGAATTAGCTTGTGGACTTATTTTATCACGTTCACATGTTCTGGAAAATGCATCTATATTATTTTTGGAATCTTGTAATATATCTTCATATTCTGATCCATTATTCCTAATTAATTGAATATCTTTTTTTCTCATTTACTAAACTTAAATTACAAAACGTTATAATTTTTCTGCATTCTGACAAGACCTAACCTGTTTCAACCGTCCAATGACCTAACAATATTCTCAATTATTCAATTTTTTATTATTTTACATCTGTTCTTTCTCACTTTTATAAAGTCTTTGAATTTATTTTAGGCTAAAGTGCACGTCCATTGCCAACATACTTGATATCAAATTTTTGGTTGGGATCGATTTAGTATGATAATTTGAGCACAAAATCACAAAAATTAAACGGCGGTCACTATTGTTTTCAAAATAAACTAAGTTCAAAGTAGCACAACTTCACATGCATTTAACCTATAAGTAGCAAACATAAGCAGCTATGGTTGGGAAAAGCTTTAGGTTAGGAAAAGCTTTACGTTATAGGAAAAGCTTTAGGTTAGGAAAGCTTAGGTTAGGAAAAGCTTTGGGTTGGAAAAACTCAGATTAGGAATATCATAATTTGATGATTTCAATAATCAAAATGGCTGCTACTCATAGGTTAAATGCATGTAAAATTGTGCTACTTTGAACTTAGTTTATTTCAAAAACAATAGTGACCGCCGTTTAATTTTTGTGATTTTGTGCTCAAAATAGCATAGACTACTAAATAGATCCCAACCAAAAATTTAATGACTGGTATGTTGGCACTGGACGTGCACTTACACCTTATTTTATTCTCTGGAAATCTCATTCTCAATTTAATATGTACTGTTTCCTTAATTTCTTACTGATTTTACAAATCCCGATAAAACTATCTCGTTTCAACAAGTAATAATTTTGTATGTAAAATTATCAGATTGTTATTTGTCCATACAGGTTTTTTTGATTTACTCCAAATATGAATAACTTGAAGATAACTTGAAACACAACCTGCTTGTACAACGAATTTAACTACTGGATCATGGAATTTAAGTAAACTGGACTAACCATCATGAAGACACAGCAAAGTAAAAGTATTCTTCTTAATTTTGGTAAGCTGCATCATCAAATTTCTACATTTTCTTCAACTACATGTTCTCTTCGCAAATTATTGTTAAGTTGGAAATTTTTCAAAACATCGAGTGAAACATTTTAATGGGGTAGCGCTACTTCCTATAGTTCATGAACTCTAAATTTAATTCTTTAGCAATCGTTTGTAATTCTGTACATTGTAACATAATTGGTTACTTCATGGTTATCATATTTGTTTTGAGGAATAAAATATGATTTTCTTGACTCTCAAATATCGAATTTTTTTTAACCTAATTTCAATCATTGATGTTGAGCTGCTGACATGATCCGCCGACTCTGGGGCTCATTGTATACTTTCTATTGTTTGCAAGTAGTTTATTATTAAACTGGTTGTAACACCCTAAGCACATGGTGAAGGGGTGGGGACTTTTGATATGATTACCCCCTAACAACCTTAACAGAACTGCAGGGTCAAAAGTTGTCTTCTCAACTTTTCCCTCTATAACCTTTCCTTGACTGGACTATGGTATCACTCAATCATTTTAAATAATTTTTATTGCAGATAACTGCATAAAAAACTGATAAGTGAGCAGATATTGATTTGATAATTTTCGACGTGAATGGAAAAGTTTCAAAAGTGAATGTTTGCCGGATACTGAAGATAGCAAAGTGAAAGTAAAATAAGATACGTAAGAGAGAAATACCGCACATGTAGCAGATACCCATATCAGAAACGTTAGGCCTCGAAAAAGGTGGATGTAGGGAACCAGTCGGAGAAAGGAAATCCTTTGATCAGATCCTCGCATCTTGACTGTCGCCTCAACTGCCTGCAAGCCAGAAATTGGATCACGTGGCACGATGATTGAGCACTTTCCCTCGATTCTCCAGCTCCAGGCAACAGTTTTCCCTCAATATTCGAAGTGATTCCTACCCGACTTTCCCCAACCGGCGTATTCCGTCTATAGACCTAACTGTCAGCAATTCCTCAGATGGGTAGCAATTCAGCGATTCCTCAATTTATTAGTGGGCTATAATTTATGGATCATTTCCAAGAAATTATTTGTAATATAAATCGATATTATGATTCCATGAATGGTCTTCGATGAATGACTTTATGAATACAAATATTCTTTTAATTATTTATTATTCATAAGATGCGCGATATCATGACTCCCTCATCTATGATCAGATATTGTCAGATAATCAGCCACGGGGTACTTCTCAGTCTGTCTCCGCAGGAAGGCGACGAAAAAATGTGTGGAATAAATCTTAATCAGAGAAAAGAAACTTTTCCCACTATAGCTGGCTGGAGGGGAGACTAAAACTCTGGCACCACTTCTACCTATGCTCAGCGTCTTTACTCTATCACCGAGACTGTGTGATCAGCTTTGGTTTCAAACGTGCCAAATGAAACTGTTATTGTTTGGCCAAACCATCTGGTCTATGACAGTTATTCAAGAATCTCCATATTGAAAAACTATCTCATCGATATTATGTTATGATTTTGTCTTGATAACTGCAACTATTTTATTGGGAAAATTTGGAAATTGAATCATGCTTGATAAAATTCACTTTGTTTGGAACAATTTCTACAACTTTATATCGAGAAATTCTTCTCAATAATTGAACTATTTCTCCAAGTTTATATTTAGACTTTTTCTTCAATACGGAAATTCAACTGTTGAGAGAATTCGGAATAATGAAAGTGGTTGGCAACATTTACATTGATCTTATCCAAAAACTGGATACTGTTGGATCGTATGACTTCACGAAAGAAAGAGTGTGTCAGTTACAAGTGACGCATTGAGTGGTGCGCCTGGCAGGCAGGTGGAAACGGGACAAGTGATGGCAAAGTGGGTCCTGAGTCGTGAGTCGGAAAGGGCTGCGAGCTTTGTGTGAAATTTTAATGGAGTAATTAGCATGGCATAGCAAGCTGGGTTGAGACGACGCAACAAGTTCGCCTCTGCTGACGGATGCAAATGCCGGCAAATGGATTGGACACACTCACACGCCTTGCCCTGTGCGACACTTTCACTGACCCCTGAAAGCGCTTTGAGAGGCTGCTTTCAAAGAGACGCACTGTCACGATATTATACTTTTTTATCCGCTGACACTCTCTCTCTTCGAATCTATTGCTGTTTCACTCCATCTAAACTCTCATGAGGGTTAGTGTGAGAGCGGACCGATTGAATCCAAATAACACTCACTTGTGGAGTAAATTATTTTTCTAGATCCTAGTTCTATGATATTCTACAAGTCTATTATCATCTTGCAGCTTCTCTCTTGTTGTTTTACCTGGTTTTCTCCATCCAAATTTCCTTCTATCTTCCTTTTGAATACTGCACCGCACTGCCATTTTCAACAACTCTTTCATTGTGACAGCCTCTAGGTTATGTAATGAGTTGCCCCAGCAAATTGTTTTATCAACATCTCTATCTCTCTCCTTCTTCAAAAGAAGACTGTTTGTTCATCTATTGTATAATGAATGTTTAGCAGCAATCTAGTCCCAAATTCAATTTATTATTAACTTATTTACACCTTTCTTCGAGGACGGATGTGAAGTCATTGGCCTTGTACGGTCCACTGAATTGCAGTTCTGTGATCCGAACTTTCAAAGTCTCTGAGAAGTAATTGTGCTCTATTTGTTATATATAATATATATATATATATATATATATATATATATATATATATATATATATATATATATATATATATATATAATATATATATATATAACAAATATAGGCTATCTATTGCTGTTTCACTCCATCTAAACTCTCATGAGGGATCACATCATGCTTTGGACTATTACTTATTGATCTGTATCAATAATACAGATTATATATATATATATATATATATATATATATAATCTGAGTTTACTTATATATATCAATAATAGTTTGATTATGGGATCTTATCAATCTTATATATATATATCAATCTTAGATAATTATCTTTCTAAATTCTAGTACTCTTCTTCATCATCTGTTTCTTTCTTCATCATATCGTGATATTTTTCAATTACCTTGAACTGAGTTTACTTATTATTTTTCTTCTTTTGTAGGCCTATATATTTGGAATAAATATTTTCAATTTATTATTATTTTTCAATTTCGCATTGTATAATTATTGTAATTAATAAATGCAATAGGTATTTCAAGACCTAGCATGTGACAAATGAAGAAATCAATCAATCAATCAATCTCCTCCTCTATCTACAACACTCAATCTACTTTGGGTGAGGTCCTATCTTCAGGGTCGGTGTCAGTGTGTGAGAGTTGGGGATGCCTCTTCACGGTGGCGTGAAGTGAACAGAGGAGCTCCTCAGGGTTCGGTATTGGGTCCTGTGCTGTTCAGCATCTACATAACTGACGTGACAAGCACTCTACTTACGACCAGACATCACCTGTTTGCCGACGACTTGCAAATATACCGGCACTGCAAGAAAAACGACTTCGACATCACAGTTGATGAAGTCAAAGCTGACTTGATTCGTTTGGTACGATGGACTGAGAATGATGGACTGAAAATTAACAAGACTAAATCAAAATCAATAGTGATAGGTTATTCAAGACTTTGAAACTGAATAACATAGAATTGCAATACAGTTCTGACGTGAAAAATCTAGGACTTAACAATGACACAGACTCTTGACTGGACCAGCCACGTGACTCAGACTTGTCATTGAAACAGGGTCATTGGGGGGATCATGACATTGAGGAGGATCTTTGACTTCATTCCCTTTCCAACGAAGGTTATGTTGGTCAAGACTCTGATCTTCCCGATCTTCAACTACTGTGACATTGAGACTCTTGACATGACAGTTCAACTTCTGCAGAGGATGCAGCGTGCACATAATTACTGTGTTCGCTTTATCTTCAACCTGAGACGTGACGACCATGTAACTGAATACTTGAACAGACTTGAACTTGTGAAGCTGCGTGAGAGTAGATCACATTATGCTTTGTGCTCCCTCTATAAGATATTGAAAACTAAAACCCCTAAGTATCTGGCAGTAGGGTACCGTTACTTGGGTGATTTTGGTCGTGGAGGAACGCGACATGGATCCCATCTGCTGGCTGTCCAAACACATAGGACTGTTATGTACAACAAGTCGTTCCTTGTGACAGCCTGTAGTTTGTGGAATTCTCTGCCTGCTGAGCTAAGGCTTGTTGAGGGACATCGTCGGTTCGGCGCGGCTGTCTTGCGGTGGATTAGAGGTGATGGACTCGGCTGGAATGTTCACTGAATCTCAACGTGTGTGTTGGTGTGTGTGTGTGTGTGTGTGTGTGTGTGTGTGTGTGTGTGTGTGTGTGTGTCCTTTCTTCCTTCTTTAATTTATTCCTGTCTTTCTTCTTTTCTACTTCTATTGAAATGATCTATGGATTTTGAACTGACGTTTCTTCCGTTTTCACTTTTCTCTTTTTTCTTATTGTATCCTTTCCACTGATTCAAATTAGAAAGAAATTTTGTTTTTTTCTTTCTTTAATTCGCTTTTTGGAATTTTTTTATTATTTTGTAAAATTAGTTTTTTATACATTATAATATTTGTTGTACAGTGTTTTAGTTTCACTTAGAATTGTATTGGAGATTGAAGTGTAAGAGAGGGCCGGCTGCGTCCTAACTTCACCCTCCTAGGTTTTTAATAAAGGCAGCTAACCAATCAATCTTCTAGCAACTTCTAGCTTACTTACTATAAATAAGGTGTGAAAAGATGGTGTCTGCTAAACTTCCATCTATGAGTTCACCAAAGCGATTCAAGAAAATAATCATTATCTATAGCTCAGGTTACGTCCGGAGTTCAACGATTTCTGATAAGTTTTGTGCTTCCTCTACTTGGGTGAAAAATGTAATAAGCAGTCAGCCTTGACTCTTCACAAATCAATACATACCTGAAGAATTTGCACTCTCAGCTATTCGATGGATCAAATGACACATTTGTATCTATTGTTTGCAGGTGAATTGGTTAGAAGCACCTCTCTCTGATCTGACTAGATTTCCAACTTTATTGGAGAAGATGTTACTAAAGAATAGGCATAGTTGAAACGCGAATGTAAGTGAGGGGTAATCTCCAGGGAACACTCTCAAATAATATTTATCCACTCATTTTGGCATTGGTTACACAAATAACATCAGCAATAATGTGTACAATGTAAACGTGAGTCATGAAAGTGATTATTTTGGTCCAAATCATACTTAAAAAAAATATGCAATTTAAAAAGTTGCAATCTAGATCGATCAAAACGTTTCTAAGATGATAGAAATCTCATCAAAGATTCAAAGAAGTGTATAGGGATTATAGAGGAACCGTGAAGGGAGAATGGGCTGAGGAGAACGTCTGGGATATGAAGAAGGAGAAAATATCGAATAACATTTCCTTTGAAATTGTATTCTCGTATCTTTTGAATAATGAGAATGTGTCATAAGAAATTTCTCTTAACTATTAACCAATTATCATCAGCCCTAACACTATGCGAGACCTACACTAATGTAACAGCAATTTCTCACTGTCATAATGTTTTACTATTTACTTTGGTGTAATATATTAGCAAGTACAGATGACTGCTGATCAAGATACGACTGCCGACTGCACAATGAGTTACAATTCGTCAAATCGTTGGTTGTTTCAGTTAGAAACAAACCCTGGCATTTTGCAAAGAAGTTGATGACGTTTCGAGTTGTTCCCTTCTTAGGTCCTACCACCTCCTTCTACCACCTACATCCATTAGTAGCGAGCGAGTGAGTCCAAGGGCTGTGATACGAAGCAGAGCCTCATTAGTACAAGGGCTGGCCTTTGTTTGTTATTCCTTATATGCTGCCGAACGGAACTGTCGGTCGTTTGTTTTCAACACGCAACAATTTTATCCTCATCATCTCTTTTTGATATTCTCTCTCTGCTCCTTCCCCCACTCCACACCAAATTTCTGACACTCACTTTATCAGCTCTTATCTCCATGTGAACATTATACCGCTGTTTGAAACCCCTCGTGGGAAAAGGAATAATTACAGACTATTACAAAAACATCAGCAAACATGCAAGAATCGGCCACCAAAGCGTGTTCAGATAATCTCAGGTGTTTGTCCTGTTGAACACATTCTTGTAGATTTGAGATCTGCTACAAGTTGTCGTGTTTGGTATGATGAATATAGATGGTATCTTGGAAAAATAACATGGTGTATGTCGTATTCTTGACAATTTATTGGTGGCCCTAATGAGTTGTGACTTCATCGCATTGATTCTGATTTTAATACAAAGTAACTGTCAATACAGTAAGTGTTTTCCTCATTGCTTTCTTCAAAACTGTAAATTCACTTCTATCAGTTGATCTTATGAGGTGAATTGCGAAAATGGAATTTATGACTTCATAGATCACAAACAGTGCTACATAAAAGCCTTGATATTATTCCTCCTATTTATGAAATTTGTGATAAATCTACTGGAATTCATTTTTGTATTAGTCTTATTCATACAAGTTTTTTTTTGAGCTCAACAGTAGTTAACCTCATTGTTTCTTTATAGGCTATTCAAATTCATGGAGCCTTCCTCTCTTCGTATGATCCTAAACTTCATCAAAACTTCGTTAATTTCTCCCAACACTATCTCTAAGGAAGAATTTTGCACTGGAAAATCATACAGTCGCCATTTTTTGATAGAACTTGCTTCCTTGTCAAAATTCGTGAAGACCAGTAACAAGAATATTGATTTTCACTCCATGAGAACTCTACACTTCCTCCTCATGATTCAATTCACAATGAGAAATGGACAAATGAAGTTGATAACTTCTTACAAATATAGACATTCTCATGATAGAAATACTCTACTTGTCACTCTTATCAGAATGATAATATTAGTTTCAACTTGCAAGATTTCATTCATCCCATACAATCTGAAAAATCATCTCCATAAACAGACATTGACTCTCTCTAGCCTGAGCATTCCAGCTGAACAAAGAGACCGGAGGTTATCAAGGGATTTGAAGCCCTAGCTTTGGAGATAAATAGACTAGTATCGGAATCACGACGCCTCTCTATCGGGTGATGTGTGCAGTGCAACAGATTAGGGACTTGGATCGAAAGAAAAAAGACGAAAGGAGAACAAGGAAAAAAGAATAAGCAGAAGAAACGAATGGGAATGGAGAAGAGAGAGGAAGGAGATAAGACGAGCAGTGCTAGAAAAATCTTGAGGAATCGATTTAATTCTCACCGGGCCTCTTCGAAAGAGACGTCTCACTTTTACTCTGGAACTCCACACGGATTGGGAGGATTGGAAGTTGATGGGAGAGGGGAAAAAGGTTGTGTAAGGGGAATAAAATGGCAAGAGGGTAATTCTTGCTGACTGGACACAATAAAACCTGCTCTGCGGCAAGACTGTATATTGGTGAAGTTCTAGGGGAGGGAGGGGCTGCTATTTGCCACTAGAGGTCCTCACTTCTACTGAGCCAAGACTTCTGCTGAACAGGACCAATTGAAGGCCTGAGTTTGAAAACCAGACAAGCGTAATTTTTAAAGAATTAGGTTTTTGTCCGATTCTTATACTACAGAAGCTACCGGATCGATTGGTGTAAAAATCAGACATGTACAGTGCCCAGTTTTGCCGCTAGATTGCGTTTACACTCTTGTCTAAATCATAATATGCTAGCAAACCGATGCGTTTGAAAACCAGACATGTACTGGAGATGACAAGGTTGATTTCCCGTCTTTTTCTAGGTTATGTCACAAACAAGTTGTTTTGATTGTTCGTTAATTTAGATTATCCTTATTGATTGAGTTTGAAGAGTGAATATTACAATATACCAAGTCACTACAATTATCTCTATTGCCTTTATAATTATTCATTCTGAAATGGATTTGGATAATAATATCAGCATGGATGATAGTGACAGGGAACCAGATTTTATTCCTAAAACACCACCTCCAGACAAGTGTTCAGCTAAATTTGTTTTAGAGAATACAAAAAACAAATAAATAATAAGGAAAGTAGATTCATAGTTTCCAAATAATATAGGAGTTTTGTCTATGAAAGACATACTGTAGTCCACAACATAACTGACAAAAACATGACCCTTAAAGAAAAATGTACAATTTCTATGAATAAAATAATTTTAATATAGATAAAAGAAATTCAAATCGACTCTAAGATGAAGCAATCCTTTTAAAAATGCATAAATGCAATAAATTACATACAATATTTTAAAGCAGAGCTTGTGCCAGGAAACTATCAAGGATTCTATGAAAATTCAGCTAGAGTAGATGGTAGGCCTATGTCTAATAATGTAGACAACTCAGCATCAGAATAATATGATGAATGATGGGTCTCTCCTATGTTTAATATGGTTAATGTTTCTATTAATCTGTACAAAATAGTTTAAAATGTTCAAATCAGGTGTTAATCTCTCAAAATCCTGCCGAAAAATATGATGAGTTTGAAGACCAGATATCTCCAACAACTTGAAACCCCCTTGTTAATCAATTAAACGTTCAAAAAAGGTTATAGTGATGGAAAACTCACTACAATATGGTAGATTTTGTAATGCAAGAATTTAAAGTTTATTTTTTTGGGAATTGTTTGTGATAAGCAGGTTTTTTTTCATATCCCAACAATTTAGTCTGTGGCACTTGTCTCGTTTTCAAACTCAGGCCTTCTATTGTTACCGAATACTCCCACACTCTCACGTTTGTACACACCAGCACATACATCATGTCTGCACCATCACAAGCACACATATCTACACATATCTTCAAAAGGTTTTATCTGCAATCACAATAACATTAAGATAGAGCTAACACGAGAGCTAACCTGCCAAGCACATTTCCATTAGATACCTTGGCTGTTCCTTCATTATTGTTATATTATTCTTCTATGAAGAGGACATGAAATCAACTATGGAGAGGCTATACGCCTATCCGGAGTATTGTATTCTCCTACACACATACTTAATATGGAGGCTTAAAGAGCATAGAATTTCAGAAAGGATTTCATGTATCAATTTAGAAAATGGATGAGAGGAATGAATTGATATTGAAAAATAATATTGAATTGGTCTGAACAATTTTTTCGTGATAACAAAGAACGAGTCTCAATTTACTCATACAATAACATTAAATTAGTGTTATTATAAAGGTTATCTTTTTACTCACTTTTCAGTTTTTTTCCATAGAGATGTTCTCCAAGTTTAAGGGAGAGGGTCTCTCCAAAGTAAGAGGTTCATACCATTATCTATCTCCAGTAACTTCTCAATCTACTAGTCTCTAGTAAAGAAAATACTAGAAGCTTGAGATTGATAATCGTGCATTTTTGCAAACAATTTTCTCTGAATTGATCAGTTATTATTGATTCAATCTCTTCTCAACCTTAAGTTTCGTGTGTATCCTAATTCGCAAATATGAATCCAGCTTCCTGAAACGAAAATTATGGAGGCTCGATAAACCATAAAACTTTATGACCAATACTCGTAAGCCAATTAAGCAAGACCTAACCTGATCCAAGTAGTTTCAATGCGTACAAGCCTCCGTGTGTTGAAACACATGTCGTAAAATCATGTCTGGCCGGAAATTCGTGCTTTTAATGCTGCGATGACTGAACCTCACCGCATATAACCATATTCTGACAGCAGGCGGGATCTCAGACCTCCTTGTTCAAGTTGCGGTTTAATTCGAGAGAAAATAAGGGAGCGCGGAATTACTGTGTTTTTCCTGAGAGTAATTGGAAAATTACCCCGGCTCTGGTGTTCATACAAAGAGTGTTGACCCCCACTAATTTGTTACTGTATGGCTTGCAATATTACTGTATGATCCCTTATCTGCGAAATTTCCTGATATGATTTTTTTTTTGAATGATCATTGATTATTTTCAATAGTGAACTGAATTGAATGCATAAGAATACTTATAAAACTGAGACATGTTAATAAAACTATCTTCTAGAAATTAATTCAGTGCAGAACATAATATTGAAGTTATAAACAAATCTTCACATTTTTCAGTTTTCGATTTTTATCATTTAATAATTTTATTCAATAAATTATATTCATTTCAATGTGATTGAGTTAGAAAAGTTTATTATACTATAACTGTATCATGTTGATTCACGTTATTGTTGTATGTTTCCGTATAGTATTTGTATGCCTGAACTTGTCTTGACTTTGTAGTTATATGTAGTTATATGGGATCAAGGGAGGCCAAAAAGGTTAGGAATAATCTCACAAGCTTCCATAGCAATGATATCACACCTGTTTCAAACTCTTTTTTCCTAAAACCCACGAATTTTAATGAGGTTGAATCTACAAATTAAGGAACTAAGAATCAATTCAAGCCAGGAGTTGATAATATTAGTGAATCAATCCTTAAAAAAATAGCCCACATAATTTCTGAACTACTAACTATTATTTTTGATAAATGTTCGAGCAAGGCTACTTTCCTAAACATTTAAAAAAAGCTAAAATAGAACCGCTTTCCAAACAAGGTGATCCCTTAGACCCAAGTAGCTATAGACAAATTAGTCTTATCAGTAATTTAGCAAGAATTTTTGAAAAAATCATTGAGGAAAAACTTGTGTTGTTCTTGAACAAGCATAATATAATAAATAAGAATCAATATGGCTTTCAAATATGTAAGAATACCGAAGATGCTTTAATTAAATTTACTAATACCGTCTCCCAGAACCTTAATTCTAATCTAAAACCATTGCTGTTCTATTAGATATAAAAAAATCTTTTTATATCATCCCTCATGATTCTCTTTTTGATAAACTCCAAATATATGACTTTAGGGGAGTCTTCCTTGACCTTATTAAGAGCTACTTGTCTGATAGAACCCAATCCCCATCTGTAAATAATGAAACCAATACCACCGTACTCACCCCTTATGGCCTCTCTCAGGGCACTGTTTTATCGCCATTACTTCTTATAATAATTCATGTAAATTATCTATTAAGTTCAAAACTTGAAAACTCAACTATAATATCCTTTGCTGATATACAGCAGCTATTTTCTCGGGAAGAACGTGGGCTGAGGTTCACGAAATTGCAGAGCAAAACTGATTGAGCATAAAAAAGTGGCTAGATAAAAATACTTTGACCTCAAACATACAAAAAACCAACTATATTACCTTTCTTTTCAATAAATTAGGACAGTCAGACAGAGAATTAAACTTGAAACTCCATTCAAATTGCAACCTTGCCCCAACTCCTGCACTTGTCCTATCATTAGTGAAGTTAAAAATTGTAAATATCAAGGTATCTATATAGATGAGAACCTGAAATGGGATATCCATACTAAATTAATTTGCAGGAGGATGAAATTTAATATCTCTCTTACAAATTTTATGCTGCTAGAAAAATTCTGAATCCAACTCATATTAAAATGCTTTATTTTGTTCAAGTACAGTCGATAATGCAATACGGAGTAGCCCAATTGGAAAAACTGTTCACAATGCACAAATTAATAATCAAATCTATTTTGAATAAACCCAGATTTTTCCCGACTGGCTTTATATTCGAGAGATTCAAGGTTTTGACAGTTAGAGAGTTATATGTTGAAAATGTAATTTTATATTTGATAAAAAAATATAACCAATTTTCCATGCACCAACAACTCATTAAATAGACATTACCGCTTGAGACCTACCTCGAATAAGTATTTGATATATATAATACTAATATTTAAACAATTAGCCGGTAACTTATCTATCTAAGTACTATAATAATCAATAAAATGCCGTACCATCATCTCAACAATGCCAAATTTACAAAGAAAATGAAGCAGGAAATCATTAATTGGATAGAAAGCAATTATTTTTTCAATCTTTGAATTATTGTAACCGTTTCCTGGATCGTTAATTCACATCCTATCTTCCCTTCCCTCAGCCATGCCTATCTACCTACCTTCTTCCACTTCCCTATCACACACTCTTCCCTTTCAGTTATACCTGCCTATTACATGGCAAATCATAGTTGGCAAGGTATTTTCCCCCTCTTTCTTCCAGAACAAATCACTTTAGCAATATTGTCTTCAATGTGTTAATATCATTGTTACTGTTATTGTTATTATTTTGTCGTATATTGCTTTTACTCATTGTATTTTTGTGTGTAGTGAATAAATTGAAATTGAAATGTGATGATGATAATTCCTATTTTTCCATTGGTTAATCAAAAATAGTCTATGCATCTAAATGCAATCTATGGGATGATACAACAGGAACATGTTCAAAAATGCTCGAATCCCAAATTAACAGGAAATTAATTTCCTAACTATTTATTTTTACCAACAACCTTTTTCCCCAACCATCAATTTCAGGTTTTTGAAGTCAATAAACACATTGAAGAACAAAATTCTATGATTATCATCAATGTGAAATTATAATAAGTGTTGAATGATTAAACACATCACTATTTAAAACATATCACTATTTTTGAATAGTTATATTTTTATCAGATGAATTGACTTTTGAATAACCCTTTCATTTTCATGTAGGTTTATACGAGCTGTTTAGGCTATAATACCAATTCCAAAAGACAACATGAACATTCCTACAAAATAATGTAGGTAAAGAGCATTCAAAAGGCACACTAGTGTTCAATGTTGAATGAATAAATTTGTCAAACTCCTGAAATAAGGATGATTAAAAATAGTCATTTGATTACATTAGCCTATATTTATTATCATTTTGAGATTATTCTATTGATTTGAGGGTATTCATTGCTTGCTACCATTGAGCACTCGTTACATAAAAGTTTTGTTCCACAAGATCATCACAACACAGACCCTATCGGTTGTTGCTTTGGAGTCGGTTTGTGAAGCTGAATCCTCCAACCACATTCTCCACAAAGCAAACGTTCGATCTGTTTGTTGAGATGGTTTGAAGCCGCTGAAGACATTGCCTCTAGGAACAACAAAACGGAGCTGTTACACGGGACATGCTGCATCATCTCGCTCGAGCCAATTTCATAATCCAATCACCCGCACTCGATGTCCACGACTCTGTTTGTGTTGGAAGAAGCAAGAACTGATTGCCAAACATGGGCCGTTGTTCTGTTGCTAGTGCCAGCCTGTTGTTCCAGGGGATTTTGCCATTATACCATTACGCCATTTTGTCATTGCATGAATCGATTCCTCATCACAATTGTCATCAAACTTGCCAGTCGTTGTGTCCGATAGATGGTCAATATTAATAGAACGCTGGCGTTGTTGAATGCATACACAACGAACAAGTTTTGTATACCAGGTAAGCTGAATGTCTCAACGCTCCCGGACCTATCGATGATTGCACAATACCTCTTCTTGATAAGGAATCAAGGTACTGGAGAATTGTTAGGAGAAATTAGATTGAAGAATCTTTGACTGAACAGCTAACTTCGACAAAAGAAAATGATGACACTTTTGATCAATCAGAATCATGAATTTTTTTCAAAGCTCCAGAAATTAGAGAGAAATTATATAGCATTCAATCAACATGGTGAATTGACTCTCACACACTGGAAGAGAGGAAGTTCATGAATTTGAAAAGTTTGAGTTGATTAGGCTATAGGTGTTGGTTCAAGTTATTCCTGGTGGACTGAAGATGAACATGTAACTCAATAAATAATACCAATGAGAGGTGTATTTTTATTCATAGTTTTTTCATAAGTTGATGAACTACAGAGCCCCGAAATATCGGGTATAACGTATAACTAAGACTTTCTAGGTTCATGAGAAAGTAAAATGAACAGGTGAAGTCAATGCATGTTATATATTTTATTCTGAGATGAGTGAAGAGAAACATCATTCTTCATAATCGTTCATATCTATGTTATTTCATGCAAGATTATGAACATTACATTTTACCAATGAGAAACTGTGACACGCTCTTTAATGAGTACGGCAATCTGATTTTGCTGTAATAAAAAACTCACCAATCCTTCTTCAATTCATTTGCTATATTCAATATCTCGAATATTAGAACAAGGCTACAGGGGCTCCGTATGAAGTATTCTACAAGGAACCAAGTGGCACGTCCTTTTCTTATTGTTTTGCAAGGGTTTCTCGTCAAATTGTTATGTATATTGGCTCGTTTACGTTGCATCGAAAGCGGTAAATTCATTTTTATCGGTTCTGTCCGAGGGTAGTGAGTCAGTGAGTTGGAAGAAAGACTTTTCCATATTGGAAACAGAAATAGCGATTTTGTAATTTTCTCTGTAATGGTAAAAGCTAACAGAACCCTCTAAACTACAAACGCTTGAGCTCTTCGTTCTCTGATACGCAAGTTTTGCTTACCATTAATCCCATACTGTACGTGATACGTTATGAACATACATAAGTTCCCCTTTTGAACCAAGTTAGGAGTTATCAATGAGAACCTTCTGTTGAACTATAAGAATGAGAAATTCATCTCATCCCACAAACGAGTATATAATGGCGATGATATACCGATCGAACTTGAGAATTTAGTTAATGATATTGATGTTGTGACGTTATTCTTTATTTAAATAACGATTAGCCTCCTGCTTGGCATCAGTCGGTAGAGCATGAAATATTGATATATAATTATAAAAATTAGGTCGTGGTTTTTCAATAGAATACAGTCTCAAAAACCTCAAAAAAGGCCCAGATATGAGTTTCCCCTATAACTCTTGTAATTCATTGAAAATAAATATATATAAATATGATACTTATACTATAGTGTTGAGGAATTAAAATAAATTGCACACCATAAACAATTTGATACATATATTAATAAATAATGCAAAAAATAGATCAATCAAAAATATATAAAGAGCGATAAAAATATAATATATAATAAAAATAGAACAATAATTGAAATCAGTAAAATATCACAGGCTAAACTTTATACTCTAGATTTATGGCACGAATCATTACCATGTGCCTTTATCTTGAAATCATATGCATCCTTTTGCATGTAGCTGCGATATGAGCTTGCTAATACTTGTCGACTTGGACAATTCAATTAAAAATAGGTTCTTTAAGATCAACTTGATAAATTGGCAACTAATAATCCAAATATATATATATTAAATTCTCTAGTACTTAGTAGATTTCTTTGGAGAAATTAGATTGAAGAATCTTTGACTGAACAGCTAACTTCGACAAAAGAAAATGATGACACTTTTGATCAATCAGAATCATGAATTTTTTTCAAAGCTCCAGAAATTAGAGAGAAATTATATAGCATTCAATCAACATGGTGAATTGACTCTCACACACTGGAAGAGAGGAAGTTCATGAATTTGAAAAGTTTGAGTTGATTAGGCTATAGGTGTTGGTTCAAGTTATTCCTGGTGGACTGAAGATGAACATGTAACTCAATAAATAATACCAATGAGAGGTGTATTTTTATTCATAGTTTTTTCATAAGTTGATGAACTACAGAGCCCCGAAATATCGGGTATAACGTATAACTAAGACTTTCTAGGTTCATGAGAAAGTAAAATGAACAGGTGAAGTCAATGCATGTTATATATTTTATTCTGAGATGAGTGAAGAGAAACATCATTCTTCATAATCGTTCATATCTATGTTATTTCATGCAAGATTATGAACATTACATTTTACCAATGAGAAACTGTGACACGCTCTTTAATGAGTACGGTAATCTGATTTTGCTGTAATAAAAAACTCACCAATCCTTCTTTAATTCATTTGCTATATTCAATATCTCGAATATTAGAACAAGGCTACAGGGGCTCCGTATGAAGTATTCTACAAGGAACCAAGTGGCATAACGTCCTTTTCTTATTGTTTTGCAAGGGTTTCTCGTCAAATTGTTATGTATATTGGCTCGTTTACGTTGCATCGAAAGCGGTAAATTCATTTTTATCGGTTCTGTCCGAGGGTAGTGAGTCAGGTTGGAAGAAAGACTTTTCCATATTGGAAACGGAAATAGCGATTTTGTAATTTTCTCTGTAATGGTAAAAGCTAACAGAACCCTCTAAACTACAAACGCTTGAGCTCTTCGTTCTCTGATACGCAAGTTTTGCTTACCATTAATCCCATACTGTACGTGATACGTTATCAACATACATAAGTTCCCCTTTTGAACCAAGTTAGGAGTTATCAATGAGAACCTTCTGTTGAACTATAAGAATGAGAAATTCATCTCATCCCACAAACGAGTATATAATGGCGATGATATACCGATCGAACTTGAGAATTTAGTTAATGATATTGATGTGTTGGAGTTTTTCGAAAGACTTCTTCCAGAAATAGTTCCGGAATTATTCATCATCAAAATATTAGAAATCTGAAAATAATCTCGATGGTTCGACAAGAAACAGGCTCAACCCTAGAGTAGCTATCCAAATTGGTTTTAAAATTGGCTTAAATAAAACCATGTAAACTGAAAAAACTATTAGCATTTATTAAAAGTTTAATTCAGGACATTCTTCTTCCAGATTCAATTGAAAATGGAATATTCTGTTTCATATGATAAATATATTATCTAGTTTATGCCCTCACTTGAAGGACACACAAATATTCACTCATGTGTGTGGGATATGTGAAATTTTAAATTTTTAGTTTTTAATAAGACTAGATTGTCAATCAATTAAATGCTATTTCAAATCGGAACGCAAAAAATTTGAGTGCCTTTTGGGATTTTTTTGTGGTTAGATTAGTGTCTGTTCTGGAGGAGATTTGTTTCTGTGAAAACCTTTCAGGAGAGTTTACCTAATAAAAATAATGCCAATCTTTTCAGCATTCAATCGTTTTCAAAGTCACTAATCAACTCCAGTTTTTGAAATCTTCAAAGTTCTAAAGGGAACGCAAATTAATAAATTGCACGTAATGCAATTAGGAGATTTCAGGGCGCTTCTTTGAAAGCATTCGTCAAAGTCGGCAGGACGAGAATCATCAGGACAAATTGCCCCTTGCTGGTAATTAGCTAATGGGCTTGCTATATATATTTTATATCTGCAAACGTAGAGGTAAATAGGATTCTCTGAACTGGAGCAGTCAGCAAATCCAGAAGTTGGTGAGGGGGAGATAGATGGAGGATGGCTGTGCGAGAGGAACAAAGAAAGAGTGAATATGGAATGAAGAGGGAAGGTAGTGAGTGAGAGTAAGAGAAAGAGCGGCTAATCATCAAAGAAACTCGACTGTGGCATCACAGGGGCGAAAATCGCTTGAGAGGATCCCGCCATCATCGCAAACTTTCTTGTCTGAACTTAACCTAAATCGGAGCTCAACAACATGGCAACATGACTTCCGGCAATGCTAAACTGTTGATCGTCCAAGTAAACTGCGGCTAATTCACTGCAGGCCGGCTATTTGACCCTTATCTCTTCAGTTGCAAGAATAACTCAGCTGTAAATTGATATTTGATGAGGCAACACCGAATTATTCATCGATGAATGCTGGATGCAGACGCGCTAAACTGCTCCTTATGTAAATTTTGCCAAGAATATTGATATTGAGAAACTTACATCTTTGCGAAACAATAATTTATTGTTGATTGATGGAGCATGATCAAAATTTTACTATGATTGATGGATGATCCACTAAGCAAATACGTTATTGGATTTGAGAAAACAATTACAGAAGATTGAACAATCAGCTTAGTCTTAAGTCAATCGAACAAGAAGTTTTTCTACATTTTTTCATAGTGGATGATTCTTGTGTATTCTTCTGCCATTCAAAGTTCTAGGCGGAAATTTTTGTGCCGATATTACATTCCAATTGTCCAACTTGTAGTGAAGTAATATAATAATTGTTTCAAAACTCAGTTGAAGCCTCATATAACAAGTTGAATATTTTAAATATTTCAAGCTCATTCTATACTTTGAACTAGACAAAGAGATCCGAGATTCACAAATTCCCATCTATAGAATCAATAACCAAATAGAGAGTCGACCTTGGTGTCGATCATTTTAAAGACCTTGATGTAATTTTTGATTCTGAGCTCAATTTCAATCATCATGTCAGAAGTTTATGTCAACATGCTCTAGAACAGCATGTCAACGGATTGGATTCATTCGAACAACCTGCTCTTAATTTGATAATCACTATATTCTTATCCTTTTATATAAGACACTATCAGAAGTTTATTAAACTACTGCTCTGAAGTAGCATTTATAGAAGTAACATCCATATCTTGCCTCTTATAATCTGGAATTAGAAAGAATTCAAAGTAAATTTCTAAGGTTTGTATATGTCAAGCGTTTCAACATGTTCTGTCCTTTCAATTTTCCCACAGCTAATCTAAGTGCCATATTTGATATTCAATCCCTGGAAGCATCTAAGAGCTGTAAATTGCTTTTGTTCCTATATGATAATATCATATATATATATAAGCTGTATTGTTATCACCAGATACGGTGAAAACGGTCTAGATTAGATAATAACGGCTCTCAAGGCTATGATTTTGAACAGCCAAATGAGAATAAAACTATTATTGCAATTTATTTAATAAAATAATATATATAATATTTTGAGGTTAGGTTATTTGGTATTTACTAGTCGGTGACCTTAGTAATCGGTCGAGCTGTATATTTTGAGAATTAGCCAGACACCTTGTGGCAAATTAGTTGCATATAAATAGCATTCGCTTAGACTAGGATCAGAGGGTTTAGTAAGCAAGCATGTTAAATGAATGTAAACAAAAAAGCACAAAAATATTTATTGTATCTATCAAGCATGAACAAAATATGAAAAAACAAAACAAAGAGATAAAGGAAATGAGATGTAATTCTATTGATACATGATGCAGTTTTGGAATGTACCAATGCAGTATTTGACTGGCACTAAAAGCAAATTAATGTAAAATGTAAATTTATAAAAATAGTAAAAATTTGTAATCTTCATAGAGCATATAGATATGTGGAACCAATGGGAAATAAGAATTTAAGACTAAAATATTCACTCAATGGATAGTAATATGACAGTATCAAATTACTTCATAGCGGAGTATTTAAAATCCACCAATGAGAGTGGATATTTAAATTTTATGTAAATTGAAAAGTCGAAAGTATGGTTGTGAAAGAATAGGGGAAGATCCATGCCCACTTGCTCGCCAGAGGTCACCAGGGACGCCCACCAATTTGAGAGCTCAAGACTAGATCTCTTTTTTATATAATTTTGCATTAAGAGTTGAAGTTGTTTGATAATTAAAAATTGAATTTCATAAGACTCAGTGAGGTTGTAGTATGACATGACTCATTAAATCTAAATATTCCCATTGGAGAAGACCACAGCAGCCCACTAGAAAGGTGTAGGACATCAAAACAAATCCGGATCAAGATTCAAGATTCAAGAATCAAGATTCTTTATTGCCAGAACAACTTTACATTGTATGAGCACGTCAAAAAATAATAACAATAATATAACCATATATAAATAACCATATATAATATAAATGATTGCCATCATAATTGTGAAAAATCGACATGTGAGTTTATTTGAAAAGTTATTAAGGAGGGCCCTCAGTGCTACAAATGAACAACTAAATAAAGCTAGCTCATTGAAGGGTTATTTAAAGATAAAAATTAATATGAAAATTTGTGCAAATATTCAAACGTTAAGAGAATACTATTGAGAACAATCTATGAGATTTAAATATTTAAGTATGCACAGATGGAATACTTATTAATATTTGATTTATTGTATATGCTCACTCAGTTATCTTTTTTATCAGTAATTTATTAGAATTTTTATGAAGCTCATGTTAATAAGATAAATTGATTTATCCGAATTCCACCAGAGGCCAAACCCCAAGCTCTGAGATATATTTCAATATCTATATTTTTTCATATTTATTGGATGTAAGATTCATAAATTTTATTCGACAAGCAACAGCAAATCGACAACTGAGCTGTATAAGTTGAAAGAATATATGCTGGTTAAAGAAGCACATGATATAAAAGAATACAAATAGGCCAAGTAAATTCCTTAGTGAGCTATCTGTGATATTTTGTCTTAATATATATATTTTCTAATATTATTTTTATATTTGTTGCTCTATTTTCCATTATTGCTCGTTGATATTTCCATGTAAATATATTTTTTTTACGTGTGGAATGGTGTACCCTTAATTTATGATCCTATCTTCATGCATGACCAATCTTGTTATAGTCTATCTTATTACCAGTATTGACATTATTGGCATTGTATTTGAATTATCAACCAACTATATTCTTCGCCGAATAAGTTGGAGAAATCGGCAATATACAGCATTGATTATTAAATCTTTGGAAATAATACGTTCTCAAGATTTATTTAAATTATTCAGAACCATCGCATCTGATTTGGAAGAACTCGAGGGTCATAGTATTAAGTTGCAGCAGCAATATGAATTAATAGAATTGATAAGATATTCTGATAGAGTATTGCCTTTGATTCCACTTGGTATCATCTTACACTGCTGACCCCTTTGTCAGATGGTGGTGGGTGGCATTGGTGATGATACCATAATTGTCTAGTACAAAAATCAGAGCCCTTATATCTATCTGCCTCTGCTGCATCTATATTTGTGGAGTTAACCAAATCAGTCATAAGAACTGTGAACTGTTAATGCAGCCAACGTTTTAGCCATCATAAGCAGAGAATTATATGAGCTCCTAGGGGAGCTGGTGAGAAACTGGTGGTATATTTCTTTCAGGAGTCACAGAAATATTAAATTCATTCAAAATCTTTGCTCTACCGACTGTGGCCAAGCAGGGCACGTGTGACGCCAAATATAACGTGTCACAATATATATATATATATATATTATATATATATATATTGAACAACCGTGTCCAATCAACCTACCTCCTTTCATTGCTGAATGTATAGAGTGTCCCACGAAGAGGTTTACATGTTTAATTTTATATTACGTGCCAAGTATAAGCTATTCTAAGAGTCAATATCTTTCAAAGCGTTCAAGACAAGACAACATTGACCTGGTTGTCATTCAGGAAACACACTGTTGCTCTGAAGACCAGCTGAAAAGAAGAGGTACTATACCTGGCTATGACCTACTTGGTGCTACTTATCATGATGTATATGGAGTTGCAACCTATGTTACATGAAATATAGACAATGCCACCCTAATCTCCACTTCAACAGACAATTACATCAATGCTGTTATAGTCAAGATAGGAAATATCACAGTGACAAACATCTACAAACCACCTAACACCCCATGGCCAACTGCAGTGATCCCAATTCAGCCTCAACATGCAGTTTATTTAGGGGATTTCAATAGCCACCATGAACAGTGGAAGTATAGGGACTGCAATGCGAATGGTGAAGCTGTGGTGGAATGGGCTGAAAGTGGAAATCTTAATCTTGTGTTTGATGCAAAAGATCGGTTCACATTTAAATCTGCAGCTTGGAGGCAGGAGTACAATCCAGATCTATACTTTTCCCCATGTCATAACAAGGGCCAACCACTTCCAATCACCAGACTAGTTCTCTCTGACTTTCCACATAGTCAGCAACGTCCAGTTCTCATAGAAATAGGTCACCAGATCTCACTTGTGACTTCCACACCACATCCAAGATGGAACTTCCAAAAAGCTGACTGGGAGTGGTACTCAAAAGAACTTGATAAATGCCTGGGTTGGATACATTCTCAGAGTAAAAATTATAGACGATTTGTTGGGGCAGTACAGCTAAAAAGTGCATCCCAAGAGGATATCGCAGAGAATACATTCCAGTGATGAACTTCATCAAACCTTCTTGGAGACAGGTGAGGAAGAGGTGGCAGATGAGCTCCTTCATAGTCTTGATGAGGCAAGGAAACAGAAATGGATGAATGTGGTTGAAAACATGAACTTCCAAACCTCGAGTCGACAAGCATGGGCTCTTCTAAGGAAATTGGGCAGTGGAGCACCCATGGAAAGACAAAAAGCGGGTGTCTCTGCAAACACAATAGCATCTCACATATTGGAAACATCCAGAGCACAAGTAGACAGAAAACGCTCAACCAAAATAAAACATGAGCTGAGCCAACTTGAGAGACAGGCAACAGAGAGTGAATACAGTCTCCCTTTCACCCCAGAAGAAATTGCATCAGCTCTTAAGCATGTAGCTTCTTGAAAAGCACCAGGATTTGATAGTGTAAACTCAGAAATTTTTGTTTAATGTGGAAAATATGCCAAGGTATGGCTGGCTAAATTCTTCACTAATGTTATGCAAACTGGCAATGTTCCCAAAGAGCTGAGGCAGTCAAAGATTATAGCAATTTTGAAACTAGGAAAACCAGCAAACTCAGCAAAAATCTATAGACCAATTGCATTACTATCGGTGGTGTACAAGCTAGTGGAGAGGCTAATCTATAATAGAGTATGCCAGAAAATATTTGAAATCATACCTGTTGAGCAGGCTGGGTTCAGACCAGACAGGAGCTGTGTTGGTCAAGTTCTATCACTTACAACATGCATTAAAGCTGGTTTCCAGAAGAAACTGAAAACATCTGCTGCCTTTATCGATCTATCAGCAGCTTATGACACTATTTGGAGAGAAGGTATGATCTATAAGCTCCTAAAAGTGATCAAGTGTAAAATAACAGCTCGTCTTGTGTATAATATGCTGAGTGATAGAACTTTCAAAGTCATCATTGGATCTGATATAAGCTCACAAAGAAAACTTAAGAATGGTTTGCCTCAGGGCTCAGTTCTTGCCCCTCTCTTGTTCAGTCTGTATATTGCTGACATGCCAGAAACCTTGTCTAGAAAACATAGCTATGCTGATGACTGGGTATTATCAACACAGTGTAAATCATTCGAAGAGTCAGAGAAAATTCTTACAGATGACTTGAGAGAGATGGGTAGGTACTTTTGAAGATGGCGTCTCCAACCAAATGCCAGCAGAACAGAAGCACCTAAAGGATAATTCCTTTCCCTACGAGGATATTGATTCATTTTACACGGAAGGTTCCACTGGGAATCCTATTCGTTGAAAAAAATACTTTTCTGTCGATTCAAAGTTCCTTTCTTCCATCTTCGAAAAACGATTTTGAAACGAACTTCATTTTTCTTATGAGGAGGTGGACTTATTATACATAATTTTGTTACAAAATTACTAGAGGAACAAGTGACGAGAGCTGCACATCTATATCTCCAACTGTTCCATTGTTATTTACATTTGAAGATACTCATAAATCACACAAAAATAGAATGAATATACTAAAAATTTGAGACATTACACTTTTCAGATCAAAGAATTGAATATGTCAATAGATGTAACTATAAGTGTTTACCTGAAAGTGTAACGCTTTCAGTGGAAAAATAGAATTTGATAGTTTGGATTATTCTTAGATTTTCAATTTACTCATTTATTTCATTGTTGTATGATTTATTAGTATCCTTGAATGTGAATAACTTTCAAAAGGTTTAAGATATCGGTGTGTGGTTCTCGCCATCTATTGTCTCTCGAAGTTCTGTATCAGAATCATGTATGATATGACGAAACTTTTGAAGCGCAAGAAAAGTATCTTTTTTGATCGTATAGGATCCCCTGTGAAACCCACCTTGTAAAAAAGTAATATTCTTTTGAAATAAATATTAAGCTGTTATCATAATTCTCGCCAAACTTTTATAATGAAAGACGATATTGCTCATGAATTTGAGTGAACAGGTATGACCAAAATCATTCAAATGGCGGACTTTCAGAGCTCGATTTTCCAAGGCTTCAAATTCTTCATGGATGAGAGCATTGTTATGATTGTGTACGATTCTCAAATAACGTGAACACATGATCCAGTTCAGTTCATATTTCCTCTTATTTTCACGTGAATCAAAACGTAGCAAAGAAAATCCATACTGTGTTTGTAGTGCAGGCAGTAGTAATAACCTGACGATCGGCGACCAATATTTGAGTGTCAGCTTGCTTCACAACATGCTGGCGCCTCCAACACACTAACTTTCTCTCCCACACACATACGTGCAGCTACATTTACACGCACGGCTGTTCAAACGTCGTGAGCATATTTGCACACGTCTAATACCACGTGATTTCATATCGGGCAGCGAGTAATATTTGCAGCGGCCATCTATTGCTATAGGCGTTCATATTATGAATGAGTGTGCCTGTGCCCATTGTGCAGTCACTGATTGCCTCTCGACATCAACTAACCCACTCACACTCTTCTCTCTAACCCCCCCCCTCAATCTGACACCAGAGTCAGCAAAACTTGAGCTTTCAAAGTCTCCCTCTGCTGCAGTTTTCTCCCTTATTTGGTCAACCACAGCGAACGCTGCTGCTGCGGAAGCCAAGTCAAACAGCGACCTTTCGCAAACATTTTCACCGCTGTATTTCAAACTGTTGAAAGGCTTTTGTAGCTCTACAAAATTCTACTTTGTTAGTGCTGATGGGTGTGGCGAGCCGCACATATTTTCACATTAATGCTGGTGCAGGTATGTTCTGTGATTGTGCCAGTTCATAGGAACGGAATTGCAGTCAATCGGCAAAGCTTTTGATCTTTTACAGATTTGGGCCATGAGATTCCGTAACGTTTTGATAGCAATTGTTCAACTGTAGGGATGAAAGTGCATGAGAGACTTGATTCTGCCAGATAGTCAGCTTCCTCTTTATAGTATATACCGGTAGCTTACACTTCCAATTATTCATAAATCAGGGTTCCATAGCGAACTGCAATTATTAATTCAATGAAATAATTTATTCAGTGAAAATCATGTGAAATATTTCATCTATGTTTGGTTTTGAAGCATCTGAATTTGAAATTCTTCTCAATGAAAAAAAGTGAACAACTACAAGATTTAACTTATTTCAGACTATGTGTAACCTTATATGAATTTGGGAGAGGAATAGCACAAGGTGATTTTTTTATTCCTATCTTACTATCCTACTTATTTTTTCTCTTCCTATCATTTTGGTGATGTAGTTATTGTATGAATCAATAAATATTAATCAACCCTAGAACGGAATGTGAGAGCCAGATGTATCTATTCATAGCTACAATCAAGTGATTCGCCCCTCAGTGAGGTGTCTTTTGAATATCTTCCTGCAACAGTCTTCAGAGTGACCTTGTTTTTGCATGACACTTTTCTAGAATACCACATTTGGCTTTCAAACATGATTCAAGTCGCAAGTGGGTTAGACCCAGTTGAACCCAGATTTTTTTATAGTAGAACAAAAATTATGATGGTAACATTCATTCAAATTTGCTTGATATAAAAAATCATCTTTGAAAAATCCACAGATAATTATTTTGCAGGAAAGTATTTTGGGCGCAAATTGTCATTTCATAGACAGATGGGGACTGAATTTACAAGATGTCAAAAAAGAATATAGATTCTGCGGTACTTCCTTGTTGTTAATGATAATAACCTGATCTCATCCCTGACATGGCTAGCTCCATTCATCACAGCTGATCACTTCACTCTCCAAGAGCTAGACCTGAGTGGATGACCAAAGACTGGCACTCTCTTCATAATTGAACTGTACTTCGCCACTCTTCGCCGTCCCTCCAGTTATTTTCGTCTGTCACACGGTCATAACAAATGTCATACGTGTGTAATCTTGCTAGTCACATTTTTCACATAACGTACGTCCTTTCTGTCCTTCTGTTCGGTCTTTTATCGCTGAAATGTAATCTCCCCTAATGTCGAAGATAATTCCCTGAGTATCCTAGTCAGGGTCACTATTTCTTCTCTCTTTCCTCTCCAACAAACTTCTTTTTTACAACATCTCAACTCTCATTCTAGTTTCAGTTTATTTATCTTCTATGTTTTCCATTCACCATTCGAATTAATACTTTTATTTATTATATTCCCGCATTGTAACTCTGAACATGAAAATTCGAACATTGCTCAGCTATGCACTTTTCATTCCTTCATCATTTTTTACACATTTTATTCCATTCTACTCAGATCTCTCAACTATCCACATCCACAATTACCCCGTCAACATTATTAGTTCTCCCCTTCATCATCCATTACTTCTATCCAGTTTACATATTTATCAACTTGAATTAGGTGAGAGAAGTCAAGTCCACACCCTGTTCAAATTGATGATTTAAATTGTTTTACCTTATTCATCTTCAATCACATACATACCTTTTTCGAGCCGTGATGTTACCTAGAGTCAAAGAGTTCAACTGGAAGATTCAAATGTACCAAAAATGTTAAAATTTGTAATTTTCATTTTCATCTGTTGCCTCATTCATCTTCAACCATATACCTTATCTGAGATGTCATATCATATTGAGTGAAAGGCTTCAACTGAAAATTTTCAATGAACCAAATTAATATATTACAATTTATATAGGCCAACAGCCTATACAACCTAAGACCTACAGCAAATGGATATTCAAATTTACAATACAAACATAGAAACCATCAGAAGACAACTTATATACATAAGCAGTAAAATCATTAATACAATCCCCGAAAAGTATATTGAATGTGCGAGAATAACTAAAAAACTTGAAAAGGAAATCAACACCTGAATCAAATGCAATTATTTCTTCTATCTATGAGATGTTTCTTACAGAGTTTACTCTTCCGACTTATGTGCTTGCTTTTTCTGCAAACCTTTGTAATTCATCTAGTACTTCAAATCTTTTTTTTACACCTGGTCCTATCGGTTTCTTTTTTCCATCCTTCCCTTATTTTTCTTTCCCATCCCATCCCTTCATCTCTAACGTCTATTTACTTTTCCTGATACCTTTTCACCTTCTCAAGGATTGAAGGTTTTCCTAGTAAATGGATATCCATAGTTGGAAAAACCCTTCAATCTTCCATCCTTTTTTTGCACTACTTTCTTTTTATTTTGTTTTAATGTGTATTGTTGTTGTTGTTGTTGTTGTAGTTGTTGTTTGCATGTATTTTTTTGTTGATCTCTGTATTGGACTTGTATGTGTGTGTAAGAAGAAATGAATTAAATTATTGTATTCATAGATCTAAAACTGATTTTGGAAATAAGGAGATGAAAGGAATCACTCCATCTTGACATAGATTGGATATATCGCAACCAGATTAAATTTATAATGAAACTGAATGAAGTTATAGAACTGACATGATGTTTATTTATTTATTTATTTGTTCATTTATGTATTTATCTAGTTATTTATTTATGTATTTATTGATTTATTTGTTTATTTATTTATTTATTTACAATGGAGACAACGTGTTTTCCCAAATATGTCTCCTTTACAAACTTAAGCGAAAAAAGAATGATAAAAAATAATAGAAATAAAAGATATAATACTTCTTATGCAGAGAGAAATAATACAGATAACAGAAATAGTACCTAACTCAAGAAATACAAAGATTCCAAATACTCATGGAAAAAATAAAGAAAAATATTAAGAGTTCAAAAATGTCAAAACTTATTTTGCTGAAATAAAAATTGAAGAATATATTAACAAATAAGAAACAAAAATTCAAAGAATACACTATCAATAGAATAAATGACTATCATATCTGAACGACGTCCCAAACCATATCCTTATCCACACTAATACACCTGATACCAAGTTGATCAGCTCAATGTTCACACAAAATTATGATATACTAGCCGTCAGGCTCGCTTCGCTCGCCATATCCGTCTAGCAAGGGGGCTCCGCCCCCTGGACCCCCGACTGGATCGGCGTATCTTTGGGGAACAAAATTCTTCCACCTCAGCTGAGCCTGTGTACTGAATTTTTTTAAATATATTTCCATCAATTATTGAAAAAAGGGAGGGAACGCAGAAAAGCTGAGAAAACGCTAATTTTGGGCGAATCTTTGGCGTTATTTCAAATTCTTTCTAACACAGCATTATTGCACCCCAGCTGAGCTTCTGTAGTGAATTTGAACATTTTCTGTTCATTTGTTCTCGATAAAGCTGAGAAAACGCTAAAAAACGCAGATTTTGGGCGTATCTTTGGAAAATTTTCCAAATCCGTTCTTAGTGCGCCTCTAAAGGGCCAACTGAACACACCTACCAAATTTGAAATGTTATGTCATTTTTTTATCATATGTTAAGACGATCCAGTCGGGGGTCCAGACTAAACGTCTGGCTAAACGAATATGGCGAGCGAAGCGAGCCTGACGGCTAGTAATGTAATATTCCCAGGAATAGCTCTGATTGAAGTAGCAGTACCCAATCAATTTATCCGCGATAAATCATCTGGATAAATTGGTATTTAGGAGGTCCTGGATAAATGCATTTCAATCTTCAACTTGGTGCCAACCTGACAAAGTCAACTCAACTTAATGCAACCTTACAAAATTCTCAATTTAGTTACCAGAACAACTGTTTCGAAGAGGTACTCTCTTTAGATTATAGTTCTATATATTAACATATGGTAAGGACATTTCAATAATAATAAATTCTAAGATATTGGAATAAGAAGAATATACATGCTGGAAGACGAACTTTAAACCCTTAAGAACCACCCTTAGAGTTTAAATATCGCCAAAAGATTTCTTAGTGCGCCTCTAAAGGGCCAACTGAACATACCTACCAAATTTGAACGTTTTTAGTCCGGTAGATTTTTAGTTCTGCGAGTGAGTGAGTGAGTGAGTCAGTCAGTCAGTCAGTGAGTGCCATTTCGCTTCTATATATATACACATGGGACATATATATCTAGAACATAGGACTAGAAGCGGACTTCTTCTGCATCCCAATTTAGAGAGAATTTTGCGAGCTGCTTGCGACAGAAATGTCTCTTATGTAATTAATATGATTCTGCGGAATGCTCCCCCACCATATAAGTCATCCTGGTTCTTGTACTATACTAAAATACAAGAAAGTGCTACATGAATGGTTGGCATCTTTAAATGAATATCAGTGTGGTAGATTGATCAAATCAATGTATGTGCATCGCCTTGGAATTTATTCACTCATGTGTGTGCGTAGTGTGTGTGTGTGTGTGTGTGTGTGTGTGTGTGTGTGTGTGTGTGTGTGTGTGTGTGTGTGTGTGTGTGTTTCCCTTCCCGTGCGAATGTTGATAGTTGAGCTTGAATATTAAAACTAAAAAAGTATTTTTATCTTTCATTTGAATAGCTTTGGTATTGTATTATTCAATACAATTAAATATTGGTAGCTATCTATAATAGTAATATTACTTCTCTGTATTATAGATAAGTTATCTGTGTAAATTGAATTTCAATATACTTATGCGAACTCTTACTCACGAACAGACCGACAGGTCCTTGTGAGTACAGTTTCAATTATTTTGTGAAATAGTTTAAACATGGATATAATTTTCTTTAAATTAGTACATTTACTTATGTTTTATAAGTCTTTTTTTGTGAAACAATCAATTCAATTCAATTCAATTCAATTCAATATAGATAACGCTTCCCGGAATTTAGCGCGAGAAAACCAGAAGACATCCAGGTGTAATAGTTAATAGTCTACTCCTGTTACTCTTACGTTTTCCCTCGAAAATCTCGTCCAACTTCCTATCACTATCTTACTCTCTCATTATCATTATCTTTCTCTCTTTTGCACTTCTCATCCTTCTCCTCTCCAAATTCTTCTTAATGCCCAGCTGTCTTGCGCAGTCAAGGAGACGATTTTTCATAGAGGTGAGTTTGAGTGGCCAGTCCAAACTCATAATGATCGTCATACCTCTTACTTCATTACAGTAATAGTGTAAGAAGATCTCTGTGAAAGATCGAGAAAAGTCCACGAGGGTCTAGTGTACCACACCCACTTCTTGCAAGAAAAATAGGCCTGACAGACCCACAAGTGTGGTGACAGATAACATTGCCTTGCCAGTGACATATCTGTCAGGTGCATGATTCTGAGAACACAACCATTACAACAAGCTGAGGGTTGAGCCTTCTCCAGGGAACTCACCCTCAATGATTTCCTCTCTAGCTACAAAACTTTGTCATAATATAATGTTAGTGTTATGGTATAATGATAATTATAATTAAACGAGCTTTAGCGAGTTCTGATTTTCGACTCAAAATTGTCCGTCGGTGTGTCTCTTCGTCTTTACACTGGTTCTATCCATTAAACTATATCGAATCGAATTTCGAAGTGAATTATTTTCTCTCTTCTTTCCAATCGTAGATGAATTCTGTAGGAACAACAGTATTTTTTATTCCATTCATTGAAATCACATAAACTTCCAAGTCTTTGGATCAGGAATAGATTTCAGTTTAGGAGGGAAAATGGATGTCCTGGATTCAGTGACCAAGTCCATGGTCATGACTGGAAGTTCAAAATATAGCATATCCTTATTAAATTATTGAATGAAAATAGATCAATTGAGAAGTTGGCACACCACCAAAGAGGGTTGAATTTGTATATGCAGTGAACGTTGAGAAGTTGGGTTTGGTGGTCGGACTGTTTTACAAGACACGTACAAAATGAGTGCGGCAAGAGCAGGTCACGTGGCCTGTCTTCCTTTAAATATGACAGTGTCATATTAAATTCATCCGTTGCGGTGCGCTCACTGTAGAAAGACGCCGCTGTAAGCCTAATTCGGCAAACTTTCGTGATGGATGTCCCCTTTCAGTGTCACACAAAACTTTCTCCCTCTTTCCTTCCATCTTCATCAACCCTCTTTCCCTCGCTCCTATGTTCTTCTCTCTCATTTCCACACATTTTGAGCCTACTTCATCTTACGCTAACGCTTTCATCCATCCCGCGCGCTACTGTCAATTTGCGCCCCTAACGAAAAGTCTTTGTTGAATTTGTTGACAAAGCGCCCAGCTATGAATCCTCCTCATCATAACCACCCCTCTTCCACAATCGCTGCCAATGCTCTTGACTGACGTTTTATTCGATAAGCGTTATGTAGGAGACCAAGCAAAGTTTTTGACAGCCTCGATAGCACTTGCTTCTTCTCTCCAAGGCCAGATCAGTCCTGGCAGAAATTTGATCAGGCCCTCGATTTTCACACCAAGTTGGAAATAACCTAACAACATTTTAGTTTCTATAAACCAAAGGAAGTGATATTCCACGTTATAATAAATTATATTCATACATGATCTAACAATTTCAGTAGCTCTAAGAAGTAAAGTGAATATATGCAACAGCGTTAATGACGGCCATACAAATTTAATTCCTCATTGCTCGAACTGGATCTTCCGTGTATTTGAAATTGAGGACGAACGAAAGTCTTTCCCATTTCAAGCATGAATATTTACTCTTTTTCAACATCTATTTCAATTTCAATCAATTCTATTGAGAATGGAATATTATTTAATATTTTGTTGCTAATGATGGATTGTTATTACTGCAAACTAGAATTGATAAGGATAATACCTCATTTTGATGATGATTCTTCTAGAACTATGATGTGGTGAGACTAACTGAAGTATAGAAAAGCGTTAGTTTCCAACAAGTCTATTATGCGGTATTCATGGATTCAGGTCATGCCAGTTACACACACATTTTTCTACTCACGAAGTTCGAGTTTCTGCCATCCTTATAATTTCCATTAGATTGGAGATAACTTAGCAAGCAGATGATGTGTTTATGTGTTCGCTAAGTTCCGTTCAATATGGTAGATTTCATGAAGACAGCAAAAGATTGAACGACCAAAACTCGATGCTTGTGTAACAACTGGCTTAATAAGGACTGCAAAAAATTGTACGTCCAAAACTAGATATGTGTGTGTAATAGACTTGGGTATTGTTTGAGTTTATTGGAAATTTGTTAGGTATCGGGTTATACAACGTCAATTTAAAAAAAAATCCAGAATAGGAGGAAAAGTAGAATGCATGTGTAAGTTGGAAGGAGCATACAATAAGGCTAGCTTCACACGCATTCGGTTTCATTCGGTTCGGTTCGGTTCGTTACCGAAAACGAATGAGGCTTTCATACATTTCAGGTTTTAATTCGTATGGTTCTGATTAGGTATTTTCTTCTCAAACACAGCTGTATTTGGATTTTCTTGGTTGTTCATGCTGGTATATTTAAATATAACAGCTGGTGTTAAATTGTAAGATGTTATTTCTTGAACAACAAAATTTTAAAGTTAATTAAAAATTGTGAATTATTTGAATAGCTTCTTTTTGGTTATGTTAATTTTGGATGTTCAGAGAGATTATTTTTTTAAATTGAAAATTTGTTCCTTGTTTTGATACATGGTATATAAACATTATCTCTTCTCTCCATTCATGTAATATTTGTGGAAAAATAAAAATTCTCTCTGATTTTTAATTTATATCTTTCATATTTTCTTAGCAAACTATTCATTGAGAGAAAAAGTTCCTGTGAACTTACAGAAATGAATTGACCATATGACTTTGACTTGGAAAATTTTTAAACAGATAATCACGATATCAGGTTAAAATAAGAACAAAAAAGGCAAGCGTGTGTAAAAGACTTTGTTTTTTCCTGTTCCCCTAGCAACGAATTCGAATAAGATGAAACCTATTCGTGTCGAGGGGGAGTTCTTTCGGGGGGGTTGCTATTCGGTACCGAATTCAAACCGAATCATCGTTTCACACTTATCGGAATTTGCCGAAAAC
>NC_052509.1:31114897-31184897 GCF_014356525.2 Nilaparvata lugens
ATTTCAAATTGATAAATTATACATTAATGTTCGAGAAAACATAACAACAGGTCAATGTAACTTACTGAGCGCAAAGTCTACTGTTCACAGAACTACTAGTTTTATGATGCAATGAACTATAGATCATTATTAATCATATCTTATACCGTAACATATTACTTAATTTAAAATATTTAGTGGTTGAGTTGATTATTGTCATTTTTCAATGTTGAAAGTGTCTTGTAGGAAGCGTTCTGGTTCATAAGTAGAATCCGGTATTGTATGTTGAGCTTTGGAATTGTGATTCAACTGTAACTTAATTTTCTCCCCGGAAGAATAGCATTTTAAGCATACAATTAATATCAATTGAAACTTGAATATTATCATATCACAAAGTATTATATTATCTTTTATATTATTATAGAAGTGTATTCTCATTTAAGAGTATAGGGTATTATATTCTCTTCGATATTACTTACTTTATTAAATCACTAGTGCATGAGTTCGAGTTCATGAGAGCTGATTATAAATAATTCTAATAGTTTATGTATTTCTAATTCAGTTGAATATATCCAAAACACAACATTCTACCTCTAAAACTTCTAATAATACTATTGCGATATTGCGATGCGATTATTGCTTGCTATTGCGATACAACAAATATATATGATATTGCTTAATGAAAATATCCTATAGCAATATCAAATTCACTATTTCTATCAACTGGATTTGAAAATGTGTGAGACTGTCATAATTTTTCAACCAATTACTGTATATATCACAATCTTCATTATTGTTATTTGAATGCTGTGAGTACTATCTTACATAATTGGAATATTACTGATCATGTACACGTACCCACGAATGATAATTGAGTGATATCTCTAGATTATGGAATCAATTATGAAAGTGCTTCCGCGTAACCGAACTTGATCATTATTTTCTTCCCCAAATTCGATCACAAAACAGAAAAAGAGAGGACACTGTCCGATATGAGATTAGACCTAGCCGCTGTATAATTAAAACAGGGCTTTAATCCAGATCATGTCTACCAAACCGGGTTCGAACCAATAACGTTGATAAGCTCTTAGTTGATTACATTGGATTAAAACCTAGGTAAAAACGAATGTACAAATACAGAAGGTGAATCAAAAAGAGAGAAAGATTGAGTGTAAGCATTTCAGAGAGAGACAGAGATAAATGAAAGAGACTGTGTGACCAACAGTGAGGAGGATAGACAATTGGTTGACTCTCCAAAACTCCCGCCAATTATTGCCAGGCAATTGAAAACGCGCCTAAAATGTTACACATTTACATGATAAAACAAACAGTAGTCACTGTGCCTGCATTTCCAACCCAACCAGTGCAAAAGCAATTGGGCGTTCTGACCAGTTCTGCCAACGGAATTAATACGGGATTGAACGTTCAATTGAAACCATTCTCTAATTGAACGTTTTATTTGGAGCTCATTAGTGGAGATTGATTACACTAACGGATTTTGTTGATTCATCTGAATGAAGATTCGAGAAAATGTTGACAGTCTTTACTCTGTTTAGTAAATTCAGGATTAAAAAATACCATCATCAAATAGAACATGATAATAATTACGTTCAGAGAAATGAAGGATGAACGATTTATTTAAAGTATATTTTCTGGAAAAAGTAGGTGGGAATACCAACTTTTCAATTGATTTATTCATAATCTTTTTAAGAACTCGTTCCAAAAATAGAATATCATAGAATATTCATAATATAATCTCATCGACAGTGGGTAATAGTTGCAAGAATAAATTTCAGAATCAATAGGCTACTGTTCCAAACATATATAATAATTCATCGCAGAATGTTCATAATATACTCTCATCCACAGTTTACTAGTTGGAAGAATTTATTTTAGAATAAATACGGGCGAAATTGTAGAATTGAAGCCATGAGATGTAAATATTCTGACAAAGATATTAATTTGCATTTGAAGCATGGATCACTTTGCCATCAATAATGATGAAACCTGATTCACAAAATTTGGAACTCTAATAAAACAAAAGGAGTTGACTCTTGGGCAAACACACTCTAAACAAGTGCAAGTTTTTTTTTACTTTTCACATTTTGTACGGAAACGCAATAATGTCATGATGATTCACGGCTTACAGTGTTTCTGTTCCACAAGGTTTTTTCCAAATTTCATAGCAGAGGCTCTGAATTCTTACAACCTATCATAATTATTATATGGTGACAGTATATGCTTATTTTTATTCACTATGTCAATAAGAAATTGGGAATATTCCCAACAGTTTTATTCCTTTCGCCTAGTGAAATATTCGGTAGTAGATAAAGCAATATACAGAAATAGAATTCCTGGTTTTCATTATCAATTGAGGTGGTTCAACTTGCTTATCTTATCGAGTTCATATCTTTGGTAAGGGCGATAGTTCATCAAGAGGCGACTATCTAAATGCTTTTCCTTGATCCGTTGTACTGCCTCTTATCTCTAGATAAAGAGTCCATCGGCATTTTCAATTATTTTATAAAATAATTTCTCATTTCAAAATTCTACCTAACGATAAAGATAACTTTATTATTAATCGAATTAGATACAATTGAGGCATTGTAAAATTTGCAATTTGTAAACAGAATATATTTTACTTTTATTATTCATTTTTCATTTAGAACTGGCACTCTACTTTACAAAAGTTGTATTCTCCTCGTTCGTATGTTCGACTGTTTTAGGAAACTGCTTTAGCTTGTTACTCTTTATTCACTTAAAAAAGCATAAATTATTAAAGTATATGTTTCTGAGTTGTTTTTCACGAAAAAAGTTTAAAACTTTTAAAGATGAAACTTCATAAATTCAATTCTATTTAATATATCTTACTCTTCAATTATTTTTTTTTCTAGTTTACTCATTTAATTCGATCAAATTCCAAGTATTCAGGTTGATCAATCCTTTTTTCTATAATTGTGTGCGATTGTTAATTTGTTGACCAGTTGGGTGGGTGGCCTGTGCGCAGTCGATGGAGGTTCAGTCGGATGATTGATGATGATCATTTATCATGTTTTAACCACATATGTTTAGAGCTTGAATCAATACATGAATTTGTGAATTTATTTTCTATGGTGGGGGGGGAGGAAGAAGCTAAAGTTTTTCCAATGTAACATTCGTAGCTTTTCCAAAAATGTAGATGAACTTTTGGTCTATGTAGATAGTTTACCAACTTTGGATTTTATAATACTAACAGAATGCTGGTTGAGATATGGTGGTAATTACTGACAGCCGACGAAACAGAGCCGACGGTGTTATAGTTTACTACAATAAAAGATTATCAGTGAGTGCCGTACAAACTTCTATTGCTGATGTGTATGGCTTAAAATTGGAATTTTCATTCAAAAATCAAAACTATTGTCTCTTGGCTTTCTACCGGACTTTTGACTGCGATATTCAACCATTTTTAGACTCAATGGACGACTATATTAACCAATTCAATAGAGCCACAACAATTATTTGGAGTGGTGACTTCAACTTTGACTTATTAGGAAATACTTTGAACACTGACTCTTACTTGAACACATTGGTAGGAGCAGGACTTTTTCAGTGCATTGACAAACCAACAAGAGTAACTGAAAACATAAAATCTTGTATAGATCATTTTTTTATACGGTATAAGTGCGATCAGCTGTTTTGCAATCGCACTTGACAGATCACTACAGCATAGGACTCACTATTGATTTTGACAATTTTACACAGACTGACATGACTGACACTATCTCACACCACTACATTGATCGCACTCTCTTAGCCGCCAACCTGAGTCGAATCAACTACAATAGCATCACACAAGCGCAAGACGTCAACCAATGTTCCGCTGATTTTTCCAATTCATTTTCAGAGGCAATATCCAGTTCTAAAAAATCAACAACAAATTGTTTCTTCTCATCCCAAGTGATATATCGTAATCTCAAGAGATTATTCCCGCAAAATAACATTTTTTCAGCTGCAAGTCCTGCAATTTTCAAAAAAAGATTGAAATATTGGTTGTTTGAAATAAGTGATGAGGAGGCTGTGGCTCTGGACTTGGCGGGCGGCGGACTCACCTGACTTCATAATTAACATGACTTCTACTGGCTCTAAATCAATACCGACTGACTTTACCATACAGACTGGCTATATACGTTACAGACGGACATAACAATATAGAATGACTTCCCACAATACGAAACTAAGACAATCATTTGAATGAAATTACCCTCATCTATTAAATTCATTTAGGCACTCCTTCTTCTTCCCCTTCATAAGATTCACTCTACTTGAAATACCAACTCGAGTCTACGCACAGGCCACAGTGCCCATGTAGGCTCATTTCATAATGTATAATATGGAACCCTAATCTGAGTACTTAATAATTTGTATTTTATATTTCATATTATTCATCATTTTTGTACTTGCTATAATGTGGAATAAAGAAGATTCTTGATTGATTGGTTGATTCTTGATTATTATTATTATAATTATTCCATATTCCGGAAAGAATGAAGATATCTCAAACATAAATTGAAAATAACAGTATGAGATGTATGCTGTGTATCTAATGATTTATCTGTATAAGATACAGCATTCACAAATAATCTACTATTCATGCTACATCTACTATTAATATCTTCAAGCAAAATTATTCACAGAAAGTTCTGGACAAACGAATGCTCAACTGGTGCTTGAGGGTTGGGTGTTGGATCTGGATGTTGTGGTATCACGATGACGAGGCAGAATATTGAATGGCGAACTCTCTCGCCCCTGTCCTTATAAACTGGCTGAATTCATTTCCTGCCTGCCTCGTTTCAGATCATAACTATTTCATAGGCCGGCAGCAGATGTACGTCAATCATTGGCTGAGGCAGCCGGAGAGAGAAAGGCTTGTGCCTGTTGAGGGGATCCAAGCACTAGCCATCAGTAATTAGGTTCATTAAAATTGCAACAGCAGCAGAGGCCACTTGACTCAGCACAAAGGACTCGGCAGCAAGACGGAGCAAGCCCACTACAACACTAAAATCTGAATACTGGATGGTGGCCATGAATATTCTCCAACAATCAAAGAAAACATCACTGAACTCAAGTGAGTTTCCCAAGGACTTTTGTGGATGTATGATTTTGAAATTTCCGAGCCCCAACAGACATTTATGGATGGGGGCGAGGACGCATACTGCTTATATATTCTTTCGTGGGAGGGCGGTGCTGGTGAACCTGTGGAATTGCTCAAATTAATATAACATGATGAAATGAATATAATAAAATGGATAAAGAAAAAAAGGTGGGAATAAATTCTACGAAAACAGAATTTGTTAACTTGTATCATTACGATATAGTAAAATTTCTGATCAAGTAATTGGTTTCTCAGTAGAAAATATCGTACACTAGACAAATACCAAATTTGAGCAGCCTTTCATAGTATGTTATAGCTTAAATAATTATATTTATTCTTTATTCTTACAATTAGAATTAGAATAAAATAGTTTTAATAGTACATATATAATAATAGTTTTTCAGGAATCCAATTTTATATTAATCACTAACTAGGCTAGTCTTTACTGATCTAGAAATATTGGAATTCCAGAACAAAGTAACTCTCATCATTATAATGCCCTGCTCACTGGTTGAGGAGTCAAAATGCAAGACCTGAACCGCTTCTTGGGTTATGCTGGCTGTTAAATGATGTTGAGTCTTCATTTGATAACCTGTCTAGTAATTTTTTTCATTTAAAAAATTGCTAGTCCATATAATGGAATCAAACTGTTCATGTTTCACGTAGAATATAACATTATTTAAATAATATATGTACCATGTTTTTTAGCTGATTGAATATTGATAATTGTTATATGTATTGGAAGAAGTAAGAGGTGGATAGTAGAATTATTGTGTTTGAAAAAGGTAATGTATGGAGGAAACTGCAGATTCTCAATAACAACAGAAACTTTTGAGCAGCGTACAGCCTTATTAGTTATGAACAGGTTTATTTTCTTTTTCTTCAGCTCATGCCAGGCTTTTCTATTCCTGTATCTCACTGCTCCCATACGAATAATCGGCTGATTAAAAGCGAAATGCGCGTGTTCGTGACGCATGAGTCTGTACGAGCCTTTTTAGGATCAAGCAAAGTCTGTGTAACGCAACGCCTAGTTGAAATCTTTTCGCCTGCTCTCATTTATTCAGCAAAAAATCATGAATTTTTTATTGAAGCCAAATAGATTCAATCAAATGCAGGTAGTAAATCAGGTTGTATTATGCTTATGAATATTAGTACTTTTCAATTTTGTCATCATTTGATGTAGAGGTTGAACTCCCCTTTATTCATTGAAAAAACTCAGGAAAATTATTTTGTAACAGAACTGCAATGTGAAAGTAGAAAAGCTTGACAGGCTCAAAGTGTTAGAAAAGAGGATAACACGGGCAGATCATAACGCTGGCTGTGACACTGAATCCCCGAGTCCAGGCATCGATTCTCCCAGGGGACTGCTCAAGATTTCATGAGCTTCCCTCGTCTCACAAGTCCTCTCTTGGATCTTGTCTCACAAATTTCCACTTTCCCTTGACGTATATTCATCATAACTCGTGAGCATCGTGATTGAGTTATTCAATTTTATGCTCTTTTGATATACCTCCAACCCATCCAATATGTTTGTATCGAATGAGTTTGACATTTCAACTCAACAAATACTTCCATAATACAAACTTTTTTAATATAAACTATTTCTGGTTTGTACAAACATTAAAAATCTATCAGGAACCCTTGGGAGTTTTACATTTTTCTGGATATATTCAGATGATTCAAGCAAGATAATACTAACTTGATCGTTGAAAGTTTTTCTAATTCGTCATTTCGGAATATAGTTCAAATGAGAGTTGATTAATCATCATGCATTGTTAATCAATCCCAATTCGAGAACTTAGAAATCCTGCACACTGATTTTTGAAGACAGGAAACTTTCCACTTCTCAACACACTCTGCATCAAAGACTTACCAGATATTCAGCAAGGCTCATCATAAGTTTAAAGATCACGATGGCTGAGAACAGCTCAAGCAAGAGATCAATTTCAAAGTTAGCCTCACTATTCAGTCACGATTTGTTGAAAGCTCATCATTGTGAACAGGCAGCACAAGCAGGCATTGTTGCGCCAACAGCAACAGGGTCAGAAATTGGGTCGCCCGTGGCGGCTGAAGAAAACTGTCCAACAATCGATACTCGACTCCTCCGCCAACTCTGAGGAGGTCTCCCTTCCTCACAGGTCGAGAGGGAGATATGAAGCTACAGTCGGCGGCTCTAATAGTCTCGTTTTTTTGGGAGAACCCCCCCTTCCAACCCGTGAGGGAACCCGACCAATAACGTAGCTCACAGCTGTGGGATGCTAGCCAAATTCGAGGGTCTCTCATTCTCTCTCCGTCCCTCTCACAACATCGCTCATACTCTCTTCCTCTCGCACAGTTCCATCTCACTTTTGTCGGTCGTCACCCAAGACATTCTGTTCCGTTCAGCTGTGTGAGACGGGTCTTAATGAAAAATGTCCTCTCTTAAATATTCTGTCGACGTATCTCTTTCTTCGCTCGTCCCTCCTTTCAAATAACAAATAGGCCAGCGTCTTTGTTGCAATCAGACACTTCGATGGCTGCACATAAACAACGGCATTGTAGATTGGAAGAATTACGGTCTTGGTATTGGGGGAGATATGAGTCTAATCATAGAGTTCAATCATAAACCCATCTTCCCTCTATGGTATGATATTACCATAGGTTTGGTATGGAACAATCTGAGATGGCATTGGGCTGGAAATTATTGAACTTACAAAATGATGTATTTGTAGATGATACAGTACATCAATAATTCAAGATAATGGGTATTCAAGATATGAACTTTTTCATTAGTACCGGTATCAAGAGAAATGAAAGTTTGGAGATGTTATACTTTTGAAATGATTCTGATGAGAATACTGATGTTATGATAGCTTTTTAAAACTTTAAATGATTCACCCGGTATAATTGTGCTGAGTTTGTTAATATGCGCATGTTGAAAAGAAATTTAAATACTTGGTTGAATAATTACACTTTAGATGTTACATAACGCAATTCATTATTAATGTATTGTATTGTTGTAATTCATTCTGTTCTATTTTTTGTATGTAAGTTCAGGTTGACTAAATATAATGACACTTTTGAGATTTTTGAGTGCTGAGCCAACAATTAATTAATTGATATCATGATAATTCTAACTGTTGAGTGAATTCTGTGAGTGAATTCAACAGTGTAATGAACTGATAAGTTATTTAACTGTTAAAAAAACATAAAGTTAACTGATAATGTATATTTATATTTGAATTCACAGGTTTTATATATGGTACCTTGTCAAGCAGCCTCTTTGAGGTTCGCTTAAGGTAGTTTATTTATCCAATAAACATTTTTTCTATTCTATTATTCTTACAAATCTCCAGTTCTATCTGCTAATCACATCATTGCCAGTTGGATTTTTAGTGAAATTTGACAATATCTTTGTTTTCTTATTATGGAAAAATTTCACATCACCATCAATTCTACTAAAATTATTAGCAGTTTTATTAGAATTGGAACCTGAATTGATTGAGATGATTAGTTGAAGTAGACTTTATTCCTAGGAATCCAATACCGTTAAAATCATAATGGATAAATTGGTTATTTCATAATAATTGATAAACTTATTATTATGTATTAGATGAATTCGGTAACGTGGTGCGTTGAAAGTTATCGATAAGATATGTTATAACTTACATATGTGCTTAATGCACCTGCTACTTCCTCAGTAAAGGTGACTATTTGAAGAGCCTAGCCCCTCTGAATACCATTTAAGATTTTAAAAATCTTATCCCGGTGTTTGATTTCTTATCAAACATCCGTACCATTTGCCCACGCACAAACCTAAGACTAGGGCTTCATCCTTGGGAGAATATAAAATAGTTCAGATAAAATCATTTTCAATAATACGATCGAATTTGATGATGTTGGATTGGATTGAATATATTCATTTGAACTAACCATACTTGATTTTTTACAATTTCATGATAAGATGATTTTTTAGAATGATGTACCTGTTTTTTAATTTGGGTTTGCATATTATTAAAAATGTGTGAGTTTTTGAGATCAATTCATATTTTTAATTTATTCCACTCTCGATTTGGTATGGGTTCAAACAAAACTGGTCCTAATGTTTAACAATTTCGTGCTTCTAATAACTGAAAATATATCAACGGGTATATAACAAAATGTTCATAGTAATACTTGTGTGCAAAACATTCAAAGAGCAATATTTTATAGAAATGTATCACTGTGTAGGCACAGTGTGTCATGAATCATTGTATGATAACTGACTTTACAAATGAATGAGTTTTGCTTTGCTCACTATTATTTGTAAAATTCATGTCTTACCAAGATTCAAGAGGCATTATTGTTGAGCGATGCTTTTCAAATCCAGCTTCCACAGTCCTCAAGTTAAAGTTTGTTCAAATGATTATGTTAGTTGAACAGATCATTCTGTATTTGAGCGAATTAATTAATTTTCCACTGAACATCCTCAATCAAATTAGAATATTTATGACGAGAAATAGACATGGTGAATGCTTTTAGATTTGACTGTTCCCATTGATAGCTCTGGGATTATTCCAGTTCTTCAAAATGACTTAAAAAGGGAGTCCGATCTCACTGGGCGTCAAATCTGCAAAATTTTAGAAATCAATCTGAAAAACCAAACCAAACGCCAGGCACTATCATCGCAATATCCTGCTCAACAAGCCCAAGAAGGGGAATAATTCGAGTGCCTGCCAATCTCGGGTGCTTGGCAGGTTGCCTATCTGTTCCCTGCCAATCCGCCACTCTGTTCTATCGAACGTTCATACATTTATGGAGTAAATCTCAAGGGATCCGAGAAAAATTCTTCTCAACGTCGTATTGAAATAAAGTAGTATGATAGGAGAGTTTATCATTTCAACCATTTTCACTGATACTATTCTTCTTATAGATATTTCTCAGACCACTGCATGTACTTCTATACAAAAAGTGCAATGTGCCTGTCCTTCTTAAAGGTAATAGAGAAATATATTTTGGAATAGAATTTAGAAATTGGAAATATGCCGACACATCTAGAGAATACCTGAGACTATACTTAATTCATGCAGTTGAACGGGCAAGAGTCAAGAAAACTTCAATTAATATTGCCATGCCTGATTTAATAGGTATAAACTAACACTACACTTTGGAATAATTGAAAAATACAAACAACTTCAATAAACATTGGCAACTGAAATCGGACAAAGGAAACAACAATTTCATGTTACTTTGTTGATAATCTGATACCGCAATGCAAACGTTGCCAAGCATACGGCCACACTCAAAAATATTGTAACAAGGAGCCTAGGTGTGTTAAGTGTGCAGGTAAACACCAAACAAAGGAATGTTCGAAACCCAACGATGCTCCACCAAAATGTATTCATTGCGGTGAAGCACATCCAGCCAGCTATCGAGGTTGCACTGTTGCAATCGAATTGCAAAAAATCAGGAATTCTACTAAAACAAAAACTATTGCAGATTCACGAAAGAAAATCATTCAAAATATCCCACCAAAAATCACGGAAAATACAGAAGCTCACAATCTAAACAATGGTAGTGCAGTTAAGAAATTGACTCTCGCCCAGATTGTCTCAAAAGAGAATAGATCGAAATTGGAAGAGCCAAAAAGTGAAGTAGAAGAAGGCACCAATATTATATTTTGCAGCTAATCTTGGCAAAACTGGATAGACAAGAGCAAATAATCACCTCACTACAATCTAAATTTCAGCAGTTAGAACAGAGTAGACTACTGAAATTCAAATGATTTATTCACTAAAAATAATGGAATGGAACGCGAATGGATTGTTACAACGGCAACAGGAGTTAGAAGTAGTTCTAGACATAGAAAAAATAGATATATGTCTTATATCTGAAACTCACTTTACAAATCAATCGTTTATCAAATTCAAAGGCTTTAAGATCTATCATGCTTTACATCACAGCAATGTCGCGAGGGGTGGGAGTGCCATCATTATCAGAGACAATCTACAACATCATGAAGAAGTGAAACATGAAAGTGATAGAATTCAATTGATAGGTGTAGCAGTTCAAGCAGTAAATTATAACTTTGTTGTTGCAGCTATTTACTGTCCTCCCAGATATTCCATCAGATATTCCATCACCAGATATTCGACATTGCTTGATATGTTAGGAGAAAAATTCATTCTTGGTGGTGATTTCAATGCAAAGCACGTGCATTGGGGATTGCGCTTAACAACTCACAAGGGAAGACAGCTCTTCGAAGCAATGAAAGAGATGAGGTGCGAAGCTCTTTCAACTGGTAAACCAACCTACTGGCCCACCGATACGAGGAAAATCCCAGATCTCATAGATTTCTTCCTGACAAAAAATATATCAGTTAATTATTTGCATTTAGAGGATAGTTTCGACCTTAATTCCGACCACTCACCCATCATTATGACTCTGAGTGATTCAATTCTACGGAAGGAAAATACTTGTCCAGCGTTAGCAAATAGTCACACTGATTGGGATGGCTTCCAACAGATGCTGGAGGAAAGAATAGTATTGAACTCACCATTAAGGAACGAAGAACATATTGATCGGGAGTTGGAGAAGTTTGTGACTGATATCCAACAGGCAGCATGGTGTAATACCCCACAAATCAGAAGAAGAACCACTGGAAATAATTACCCTGCGGAAATCAGAGAATTGATTGTTGAAAAACGAAGAGCTAGAAGGAGATGGCAGCAATCACGTTCCCCCCAAGACAAAAGAGTTTTGAACAATTTAACTCAAGAACTAAGGAGAGAGATTCAATGTATCAAGGAAGAATCAATTAATAGTTACTTGAGAAACTTGACAGCAGAATGCAGCACGGACTACTCACTCTGGAAGGCAGCTAAAAAAATAAAACGAAACATTCAACAATCTCCTCCTCTCAGAAAGCAGGACAGACAATGGGCAAGGAGTAGTGATGAGAAGGCTACAGCAACATTTGCAGACGACACAGCCATATTATCAGTAGACAGTAATATTCATATTGCAACAGAGAAACTACAGAGATCCATCAACAAAATTCAAGATTGGACTAGAAAGTGGAGAATGAAATTGAATGAAACAAAGTAAATTCACATCAATTTTACCAATAAGAAGGACCTGCCCATACCAATAACTATCAACAACCAAGTTGTACCATATGCTAATGATGCCAAGTATCTAGGTCATAACCTTGGACGCAAAGCTTCGCTGGAAGGCCCATGTCAAGAAGAAGAGAGAAGAGCTTGGAGTCAAATATAAGAAGCTGTATTGGCTGATCGGAAGAAACTCCGTCCTTTCAATCCGAAACAAAGTACTTCTGTACAAACAGATATTAACGCCAGTATGGACGTATGGTATACAACTTTGGGGGTGTACCAAAGACAGCAACATCAATGTCATTCAACGTTTTCAAAACAAAGTGCTAAGGAACATTGTGGATGCTCCTTGGTATGTCAGGAACAGCGATCTTCATAGAGACCTTCACGTCGAACTGGTGTCCACCGAGATCCAGAGGCATGCGGAGAGGCACGAGGGGCGACTGCACCAACATGACAACGTCGAGGCGATCCAGCTGCTAGACAATGGAGGGTTGGTGCGGAGGCTCAAAAGGAGGAAACCGTTTGAACTAGTGTAGTGCTTGTTCAAGTAGTGTCCAGTGAAAGAGCAGAGCAGTGATTGAGTGAATCTAGCTTCTATAATGCAGTCAATAAGTGTACATATTAATTAAACAATAGCAGTAAGAGTTTCTAATGAGAAATTCACTGTTCAATTTTTCAAGTAGTGATTTAGGATAAAAAAAATTAGCTCATTAGTCTGTAGACTAATAGATGGCTATAGTATTGACCAATAGAAAAAAAAAAACTTTGTTGACATTCTTCATCTGATTTGGGGGGCGCATTACTATCCCTCGTTTATATAGCAATACGTCGCAAAACCAAACAATATCAGTCATGAAATAACAAATTAATTTGAATGCAAGAACTCAAGAAAGAAAAGCCCGTTGAACCCAATTCTCGTCGATAATAACCCATATAACCCATTTCATAACCCACTTTTGATTGACATTCTTGAATGAACCTTTTGTTTCACTACACTACACTTTCGTTGGTCTGTACGTTGCTTTATCGTAGTTGTTTTTGGCGGTGAACTTTTACCGGTTGAATTTGGCTTGACGGCGAGATCTTACGTCCCTAGACCTGTCATCTGAATGGGTGTCTTGAAGCGGTTTTACATAAAGTGGCGGAGCCAAAGGGGTCGTACATGAAGTTGGTTTGGGGTCACACATGAACCGCTGTAAATAAATGTATTACAGCATTATTTCTAGCTCTTCCTACAATTCATCAAAAGCTGAAAAAGGAGTTATCTATTGATTACAGATTATTCAAATTCTCTCATTCCATTTGAATCCTCATTTTATATAGATTTTTACCTTAAAAATACTACTACTGATTCTTTGTATCAGAAATAATGGATTCTCCTTCACAAATAATTCAAAAGTTCTGAAATAATTCAATAAATAAGCGTTCAGTTGAAAGTTTTAACGTCATGAAAAACACAGCCAGGAAAATTTATAACTTTAGCAGGTCTCAAACTTGACATAGTCTTGAAAATTTCATTTCAATTTGAAGACTATCTTTCTTACTTCCAGCAATTCTCTACAATAATATATCTTCAGAAACATTAACTCAAATGTAGCGTAGCTGAAAACTTTCTTCTCTACATTCTGTACTTCTTTAGAGAAAATTATAATTATCTTTTATCACTAATAAAATCAAAAGGAAGATTCTCAATCAATATCATTAACTTGAACAATAACAGGCTTTGGTGATACAATACTCTGATGGAAGTTTCAATTAATTAAATTTAAGCGGTTATTTAAAGAAACTATATTATTCGTGATGAAGAAACACAATTGAACTTTTGAGGACATGGCATCACTAGAAAATTCAAACTTTAATAAGAATAAAACTAACTCCCACATTGACTAATAATTATATTATAAACTTGCCCAAAAAGGGCGAAACAAGTTGACTACATCTTTACTCTCGTAGTGCTCCTAGCAAAGTGTCCTCCGAAACGTAATCTGGTCTCTCGACTGAGGAATCGCCCCACTACTACTGTATTCAGAAACAGTTCTCCTATTAATTGGGCGATTGAAAATATGGGAATCATATTAGGCCAATAATCGCGTCGCTTCTAGAGCCTTAGGACCAAAGAGTTACTGCAAAATCGGTAGTTTGTTATAATTTCAATATAATGCTGTTTTCCACCTTATCGCACTCTATGTCGCGACAGAAAGGCTAAGTTTGAGAGATAATTCCATTATATGTAAATCCCTCTACGACTCGGAGCCACAATTTTTAAATATCTATCTTGGGTAGCTCGAAGTTATGGCCGTTCATCATAGAGAGCGAAAACAATTTCGCCAACTCACTTACAATAATGGCTCCCTCCAGCTTATTGTGTATTAAATTTACTATTATAACTTGCGAAAAGGCCTGAATAAGAAACAGTGCTCAGCACAATACGAAGGCATGCTACTAAGTCTACAAGTCTGACTTAATATTGCAACAATCTCCACCCGCTTCGCATGTTATCAATAAGTGATTCAAAATCTGTTCTATTGTAGATATTAAAAAGTGGTTTTGAGATGTTTACTCATGAAGGTTTCTGTTTTAGTGAAGTTGTTCAGAAAAGGTTGCACGCTTCTATTAGCTCAGTCGAAAATAGGGTAAAAACTCTGGCACTGTAAAATAATCTTTACATTTCCAATGTTTCAGAGAGGAATATGATGATTGGAGTTTATTATATAATAAGAATTCATAATAAGAGTTCTCACAGTGTACTCATCTTCACAGAAGAACAGGATATTGATATCGAACAAACCCTACACAAACCGAAATTTTTATTATATTCTCTGGTTTCAAATATAGCAGCAGAGTTAGTTGATTTCGTTCGAGGGTTGTGCTGGCTGATGGAGGGATCAGTGAGATCGATTCCAACCCTCAGGAATGCTCCCATTAGACTACTGCCTCAGTGAGTACAATTCACTTTTCATAATCCATGTCGGTTGGATGAGCCGGTGCTGAGTATTTGTCGTCCTGGAATCACAGAATTCAGTTATTGACAGAATATGTGAAGAGTACATAAACTAGAGACCCCCCGGGTTGAAGAACTCGCTCATGAACTGTTGTATTGATCTCTGAGATCCGCAACTTGTAATTATACAGAGTTGGTCAGAATTATTATGGAAACAGCTGAATATATCTTTTACAAGTATGATATCACAGTAGTAGGTTCCATGGAAATCTTATTCCAATTGAAAAAAAAATTCTGTCGCTTCAAAATCTTGTCAACCATCTTTGAATTCATTCAGCCATCAGCTTCATTTTGAATTCAACTTCATTTTTTCAAATAGGAAAGTGGTAATAATACATGATTTTCGATACAGAATTTCAAAGGAAAATTAATGGCAAAACCCGCATATCGATATCTCAAACCGTTTCAATGTTCTCAACATTTTAAAGTACTAATAATGAAAGAAAAATGAAATAAATGAGTACCCATACATTGAATAATCAAGTGCTAAGGAACACCCTTTGCTCAGTTTAGGTTCAGATCTTAATTTTGAAACCTACCTCAGTCGAGGGTTCAAAATCACCCTGTTTCAAGTTATGGACTTGACGATTTTTTATGAATCCTTGACTAGGGAAGAGGCGAGAGTCTAATTCAAGTCCTGGACTCATAAGCCCTTCATTCAGAGAGCGGAATTATAAACTCCATAGTCTAACGTGATCTCTAAACTCCAGGGTTAACTAACGGAAGCGAGTTAATATAGAACTTATAATAATTCATGTTGTGTTTTCAGCTGAAATCATGTGTCGGCGCATTAAGTCTGTCTGTCTGACAATCTGTGTGACAACTGCCAAATAATGGCATCAGCTTCTTAAGATGAATGGAAAAATTAAATGAAAATATTATTATTATTGACGTGTGAAAAGCTTAGAAGAATTCGTGTTCAGAAGTTGAAGCTGATTGATTAATTCTCTCTGAAGTTCTTTCTTGTCGAACATACAGACAGAAAATGACTTTTGGCTGTAGTAATTCAAAAGTGAGAACTTCGCTAACGATTGTTCAATTATTCTCCTAGATCATTGCTATTGTCTCTATTCCATATTCTGGATATCGAGATACTCAACTATGAGAATAGGCTACTTGAATTCCATCACAAATTTGTTGATGTAAGACCACGAAATAAACAAGTAATTCATGTTTCAATAGACTTGTTTCACATTTCTTGGTTCATTATGGGGAATTTTTAAACAAAGCCTTAGACAGGAATGTTTCATGAAAATTTATCAATCTCCCATCAGAGAATACACACAGAAGTGAGTGAGGAAGAATATCCCCTGTATCACACGATTATAACATAATCTCATGCTAGTGGGCTAATATTCCATCCCATTATTGAATGTGTTTCAAGTTTTATCATGGAGATCAAAATATATTTCCAAATTCTTTCTTTGATTCATCATATTTCATCAAATCCATGAGGAATTAAATCTGAATATTTCAAAACTACAAGATATACCATACATATGCTGCAATATAACATATTTTATAAAACATATTTTTTCATCATATTTTATCAAATCTATAGGGAATTTAATTTGAATTATTTCAAAACTACAACATATTCTAATACATATTATGCTGTAATGCCAACATATTATGTTGATAATGGCAACTATAACCGAAACATGTCGTGACTCGATAATTTTAAAAAGGTTACTCAGATTTATTTTCTCATTTATATTATTACATTATTGATCGAATGCGATGATGAATGTCATATAAATATATATCTCATCAGTCAGTCGTAACTCTCCATTCTTCACCATTTTCCATATTTATCACTCAGCAGTAATTCTCCATTCCATACCATTCTCATCAACACTATTGAATTCACTCCCGAATTGAAAATCCTAACTGAAAAGAGTCGTACATAATCATGTAGGCTAGCTACAAACTTACAGCCAACTCATAAGCAGTCATTCTGAACTGCAGCCGGTGGCATTGACAAATTACAAAGCGTAACCCCAATGAAATGTTGATCGTACGGTTGAATAGAACAGCAAAGAGCCATTCTGAAAATGAGACCGACCAGTTGAACAGCAGAAGCAACAACAACGTTTTGCCTCCTCGGCTGGAATTCAATTCGCGTTCGCTTTTGTGCAATTATGAATACAACTTGTAGGAGAGTGTTGAGTGACGAATTACACTATCACCCTCTCCAACCACCGTCCTTTATCACCATGTCTAGCCTACTTTGATCGCTCTTGAACTTTACAAATCAACTTCTAAATTGGTTTTTCCCGGATCGAATTGAAAAACGGAGAAAAAGAAAGGCGGCACGGAATTAGAAAAGTCGAGGGATTGATTGTTTGGCCTGCAGCACAACTCGACTATCCTTTTCAGAGAATGAGAGAGTGATAGAGTGAGAAAGAGTGATAGAGAGGGAGATAGTAGTCCTGTAGTTATGTCTCACACCACCAAACGAAGGGTTATCCACGACAAAGAGCCCATTTGTTACCCCCCCCCAACTGTTACAGCGCGCACACCACATTGATCTAGATAGATTATTAAATTGGGAGTTAGAAATCACTTCAGGTCTATATCATTAAGTGAATAAATCATTCCATTTTCGTAATTCAGCTAGACAAATTCGGATCTGCTTCAAAAATATGAATAGATGAGTGAGTGATGGAATGCAAATTCGATTAACCTACTCAATTAAAATGACAACAGTTGACAATGTGATTTAGAGCTCTGATTCAAATATCCAAGAGTAGATCTGAAAAAGCAATGAATTGGAACCAGAATATAAATTATTTTCAAAATAACTATGCTATTTTTAAATCCGATCTTCAACATCTTCTCACAACACTATCTAAATGATTCAGATGTCGATTACACTTAATAATTAGCTACACTGATGATCGAATTAATCGTTGATGAAATTTTAAAATTATTGTTCGGTTCAAATACTGTGGAAGGTGAATCTTGAAATTGAGTTTGGATTTATAGGAACTGAGTGAACCGAGATTTTCAGGATTAATAGTGATGAGTATGGTAAACGGTTCTGGTGTGTTAGCAGCATTCATAGGAAGCTCCTTGAGTCTAACAACATTCTCCTCAGAACAGATAAGAAGAATCCGCTCTATAGTGACAACACAAAATGGCGCGAGCATCAACATGTTCGAGAATTTAATGGATGTGAAATAAAGTTTAATAGCCGGCACTTATGAAAATTCCAATTTATGGGAAAAACATTACCGTCTTCGTCGATATGTTGCACGCGTCATCAGATCCCTGTTGTCATGACAACGGTGCGGGCGCGGGAAATCCCGTTGCAAAGATAAGCGCGCGTTCTGATTCCGTGCACCTCGTAGAGACACGTTATCTGCGTTCTAAGCGATTAGCGCGCTCCTAGCCTCGTCACAATGTCATCTTCCGGAATCAGGCTGCTGCTGCTGCTGCTGCTATCACAAGATGGCTGCTGTTGCTCGTGTGCGGGCAGGAAGTTGCTGAAAACATCCCCTCACCGTATCAGGCTGCAATAAGTGCTAGTGTTGCCTGTTACTGAGAGATAGATAATGATGAACCTCACTGAAATCGGGTGACACTTTATTTGGTTGATTGAGTTAAAAGTATAACACGTGCGATATGGAGAATACTTAAAGATGTGCTCTTCCAAAAGATTCTACATCCATCAATTGATGAAGCAATAAAACTAAATTGAATTTGTGCTTTGAATAGACTCTTGCGGAGTACGCACGTTTCACCTGCTACTTATGAATAATTCATCCATCCATTTTAATTTGTCTTTGGTAGTAATGAATCATAGAAAAATGTTCTATGAACAAGCAATAAAAAATCAGAATGAATGAATAATCTTATGTCAGAATCTTCAAGTAGCTTGATACACAAACATTGATTTCAAATAAATTTGATGATAATAACTCCACTGAGAACTCATCAGAGGGTGATGATAAATGTTGATAAGGTCTATTCATAAGGGTGAGTTCATAGTTCGGATTGTGATGTACCAAAAAGTTTTTTAGTGAGTTCATTTTTCCATGATTTATTTCCTTCTATTGAAATTGGAATAGTGGGGAAATAATTTTTTTGTATCGTATTCTGTATCATAGTTTTATTTGTTTGAGTAGCCCCAGCTGTTGGTATAACTGTAGTGGGAGATAGCTAGTGCTTCGATTAGCTCAGGCCACTTTACAAGATGAAATGGCAGGACTCAGATCATATTTCCTACCTTGTAATGTTCAATATAGTTTAATAATGCACAATAAAATTCAATATTGAATTATTCATGATTAATGATTTTATTATTAGTCTACATTATTTATGATTTTATTGACAAAGAGTGCAGTTTCAGAATTTGTTGAAACAGGTTTCAAATAATTTGATGTTGAATTATTGAGATTGTGCTATGATGCTGTGATATTATGCACGTTCTTACAGACTTTAAAATTCTTACTATGAAAATTCAATTTCTCAAATAATCCAATAGATATCACAATATTACAATATTTGAGACTCAATCAAGGTGGTGGTTCAGGCAGAGGAGGACAGTTAATCAACCACAAAAATCATAGTTCTAAATCAGTCAGACTTCTATTAATACATCAACACTGAAGCGTTTATCGGAGTGGCCATTCAATAATGAAGTAAATTTCAAGAAGTTCTACACTGTATTTCTTCGTAGCGAAGGGTGGGGCCCCATAAATAAAGAATAACTTACATGAAAGTGTGAAAGTTCCTTGCGTCAAGGTTTCTTCAAATTAATTTATATAATCGGCAGCTCGTCCAGGCTTCGGTCTTCAGCACGTGGGGGATTTCAAAAGTGATTATTTCCTTTACTAATCAAATAATAAACAGTTGAATCAGAATCTCCAGAAAGTAATCAATTGACGAATAATTTGATAATGTAATATATAATATCGCCTTAGGTATTGGTTTACAATTAAAATACAGAAAATTTAACGAAGAAGAATCTCACCAACAGATTTATATGGTAGCCTTCAACAAGGGTCTCTACCGTGGAGGAATCAAAAGGGAAGTGTGTCTTCTTCCTCTAAGCCTTTGGCTAGACGGCTCCGTTTTGGCTCATTTGCATAGAAATTCTTCTATTGGCAGAATGAGTATGACGTAGACATTACGTCACAGAATAGCAAGAAAATAGTTCGTGCTTCGCAATGAATAAACTTGAATTATTTGCCTTTATGGATGAATTAACCTTCTTTATCTTCCTTCTTGTACAGCGTACATGTGCTACCACATATGATAAGACTAGTTTAGACGCTGATAACAAATCAGACCACAATGTTTGAATGTTATCTCTTTTGGTGTTATTTTTCTGACTTATGATTGGCTTAGACTGGCCACAGAGATTCATACATCAATCAATTCTGTTAACTTCACAATAATCATTCAATTAATATTTAACATGAAAAGTTCTTTTTAAAATCATAAGTAGTCTAACAAAAAAATAATATTGCTCCTCTTATCAGTGATAATGCTTGAATCATGACCTTGTTCGTTCTTATTTCATTAAAAACTTATTATACTTTTCCATTAATAAATAATATTAACAATAATAAATATTTTTGTTTTTTGAAATTCTTATCCTTTATACAATAGTTCTTAGTTTTAGGAGTAGGTAATTATATTTTCATTTTATCTCAAGCATAAAATCAGTAACAAAGAGTCATTTAGCTAATTCTTGACTGCATTCAAAACAGCTGACCAGCAATGTAAACAAAGTTGTAACCTCTAGATTTGATGGTTGACTCCATAGAATTTGTAAATTATTCGCAATAAATCATAATTTCAACAAACAATTCTTTCAAAATCTAATTTATATAAATAAAAATCGAGCCTCAGATTTCCACATTCAATAACTTTTTCATGTGTGCACCGAATTTGATAATTTTCTCCAGTTGTGTTCGTTATGTTCAGGACCAGGTTTATGGCCTATCAAATTTATAATCCGACTTCAGGACTCTTTCCTACGGTCCTTCAAAGTTTACATATAATCTTTATGGGAGAAGATTTGTGAGCTGGCCACAGACAGAAATAAAAATCAGCTGTTATAATCATTGCGTCATACAACAGCCGTCGGTAGTTAGTAGACAAGAGTGTGTGCTGCTCCATACCCGCCAATGTATTTTATTCTAAACGCCCCGACTAAAAACAAAACTATTTGTGTAACCATCCAGCAGTGAGGCCTCAGGTTAAAGACTCACATGCTCTAAAGACATTGCTTTTTTTCGAATAATTGTGCTATCTTCGGTGTTCAGAATTGATTGATTTTTAGTAAATTATTTATTTTGCAGTTGAAAAATTATCTATGTAAATAAAATACCGCATCGCGTCTCCTCAGGTGTGCAACCAGCTAAAGTTTGTCATGAGATGCATTAAACTATTTGGCGGTACGAAGTTCGCGGGGCCAGCCAATATGCAATATAAAACGGTGCTCTTATCTCAGCCTCAGCTGTTGATAAGTGAGCCTTATAGCTCAGCATGTAACTGTACATTAATTTGATGCTCTTTCCAACTTCAACAACAATGATACTTCCTATTTCATCAATTTATTCCATTTCATAGTTTTCAATAATAACAAGATGTCACAAATTGTCATCAAATTCTTACGGTATCTACTAATCCAGTGTTTTTTTCCAAATTTGATGTGGGCTTCTTTTCTCTATAGAACCTGGAGTGATCTGGATGATCTTGTTATTCTTCTTGAAAATTTGATAACGTTCTTTAAAGGGTTCATAGAGGGGGGTGATACATAGATTAACTCTTGAATTTACTAAGTTGCTCGATTCACTGAACTTGACATTTTCTCATATCACAGCTCGTTTTTCCATTTCACACATGAAAATAGCTCACGTTTGAGATTATAGAAATTCATTTTGCTTGATCCTTGATTTGAATGATGAAAAATTTGCAGCATCAGTCATTAATGAGTTCTGTATTATACAGAAATTGATTTTACATTTAACATTGAACATTTTTTGAGCATTGGAACATTGATTGCTTAAACATGCTATCCTCGTCTTCTTTTTCTATTCAGTTTTAATTGAATATTCTCAACATTGTCACTTTAAAGCCCAATCACAACTGTATCTTTATCAAAATTCATCTATTCTCACAGGAGCGTATACTATAACATACTTTGTTATTGCATTGAGGTGAAAGTAAATAGTCCAGCAATAATACTGATTGACGTGTTCATTTGAATTTATGCATAGCATTCATGAAACGCACAACAGGCTTCTGCCGAGAACAGCTACTTTTCCAATTCAGGATAAAAAATGTTCATAGCTACGGTACGTTATCATGTTTCTTCTCAATTCACTTCAACTTATTCACTATACAGTAATCAAGTCATCAGTGGATACGCAGGAATTCTCGGATTCAAATAATGTATTATAATTATCTCATAAGAATTCATGATAGATAATTTAAAACTTCCGATAAGAATCTCATTTTTAATATAATAATAGTTCCATAGATGTCATATGAAAGGGTTCCTTGACTTGAATACCACTATGTCAATGCAATTACTATCAGGAATACACCATTATTTTTGCTACGTCTTCTAATGTCATTCAGTGATTCGAGTAAGTGGGAAAACTATATAAGACATTAACGAACAGAATTTGTTCTCCTCTTATCTAGAATAATACTGCATTCAGATACTGTGGAGAAAAGCCAAGAAACTATGTCAATTGCATAACCCTCAGGATTCGAAGTGACAAGAAGTAGTACTAGGTTGGTAAATCTGATGGCAAGTCAGGAAATAAACAAATTCCAAGAACGGAAAAGGATAGGAAGTTCTGGCAGGAAGGTCAAAGTTAGGGAGTTAAGGAATTCTTCATGGTTGGTTCTGATCTGGGAAATCTTGATGAAGGGTGGGTTGTTGGTCGCTGGTGAGGGGGTGGATGGGGAAATGGATGACTGTTGCTTCCCGGGGACTTCTGGCGCTCATAAAAAGAAATCTAATTTAAAGTTGGTGCCTTGGAATCGATGTGAAACGACGCCAGCACTGGATGAGGGTTGTTGCTTTGGTCGGAGTGGTTTAGGTCTTTTCTGAGGAGGGGGGAGTGTTTTGGTGATGGAGGGGGTTAACTCCTCTACTGCCTCATCGAACAGTGGGGAGCCTCTTGGAGTGCAGATAGCTCCTCAGAAGGCAGTAATTATAGCAGTTAACGGACAATTCGAGCTAGAAGAAACGATGTAAATTACACCCCTGGAAGTCATTAGTGCGTGACTGGAGGGGGAAACGCTGGCAAAATAACACAATCAACTACTTGGAACTGTTTTTTAAGTTCGACTTTTCCATTCAATTCCACCCTGTTGGAAATTTTTTACGAGCACTTCTAGTTTTCCCCCTAATCCATGGATTTTCTTATCTCTGCTACTTCCGCTGCTGACGTTCGCCAGACCCAGCTTACACTCCTAACACTCACCTCCATCATTTGAAAGTTGATCACAACATGAAACACTCCCACTTATTAGAGGGTTCCTGCAAATTTGTTCTTAATATAAAATTACTGGAAAGAGCGATGAATAGTAATCGAATTATTAGAGAAGCACTCCTGGTTATTCAAGAAGTACCGGAGATGGAATCATTTATATTTACGAGGATTCTCATACTCTCAAACTCATGAATTCCAATGAAGTTATTGATCCAACAATGAAACATGTTAAGACTGTATGAAGTGCTCTATCAAACGATCTGGAATCATGAATTATTGAATTGCGAATTATTTCCTCCTCAATCTCAATTATCAAGCACAGATGAATAATTCTATGCAAATAAAACAACAGGGGAAGAGAATATCAGTAGTGTCTATTTGCCGTTTTAAGATGATTTTTTTGTGAATTTTCCCCCCCTCCCCCACACCCATCCCACGTACCCCCCACCCCCCAAACCTTCCACACCTCACCCTCAGAGAAGAACCTCTCCCTCATCCACTCTCTCTCTCTCTCTCTCTCTCTATTTCAAAAGAAGAAGATGAAGAAGAAGGAGAGGAGGAAGAAGAAGAAGAAGAAGAAGGAGAGGAGGAAGAAAAAGAAATAGAAGAAGAAGATGATAACAATGATGCTCTCTCCCTCTCTCTCCTCTCTCTCTCTCTCTCTCTTTCACTCTCTCTCTCTCTCACACTTTCTCTAGTCATGCTCCATTTAATCTATAGATAGTCACGGTCTATTTCAATTAGTCTATTACTGACAGATTTAAGTAGAAGATGGAGAGGAATGGAGAATGAGAAATTCAATGACTCTAGTGCTGACAGATTAAAGTGAATCTAGTTTGGATTTAGAAGAATGGAGAAGAAGGAGAATAAGAAATTCAATGACTCTCCTGCTGACAGATTGAAGTGAGTCGAGTTTGGAAGGAGAATGAGAAAAAGTAGAGAAAGGTTACTATCAGCAAGTGAAATGAAAATCTCATCTTACTGACAGATTTAACTGGAACATCTTACTTCCAACTGTGAGATTTTTACTGTGGAGAAGAAGAATGAGAAATCCAAGACTCTCCTACTGACAGATATAACTGAAACATCTTACTTCTAACTGTGAGATTTTCAACCAAAGTGAATTGAGTTTGGAAGTAGAAGAAGGAGAGGAATGGAGAATGAGAGATTCAATGACTCTACTGCTGACAGATTAAAGTGAATCGAGTTTGGAAGGAGAATGAGAAAAAGGAGATCAAGGAGAGCTTCAACTGAAACATCTTTGTGCCACTGATAGATTTGAGTGAAACGAAAATTTCATCTTACACTCAGACTGTCTCATCTTACACATTTAACCAAGTCATCTTTGTCTAACTGACAGATTTAAGTGAAACAATAATCACATTCAAAAAATTCATCATGCTATCTTTAAGAAGTATAAGAACAGAGAAGAAGAAGAAGAAGTAGGCGCTTTCAAAAAGAGGAAGAAGTACAGGAAAGGAGAAGTGTGTCTAACTGTCTGATTTAAGTGAAACAATATAATAGCAACCTTCCAAAGAGAGGAAGAAGTATGAGAACAGAGAAGAAGAGGAAGAAGTAGTCACTCTCAAAAAGAGGGAGAGGTAGAGGAACGGAGAAGTGTGTCTAACTGTCAGATTTAAGTGAAACGATATAATAGCGAGCTTCCAAAGAGAGGGAGAAGTATGAGAACAGGGTAGAAGAGGAAGAAGTAGTTGTTCTCGAAAAGAGGGAGAAGTAGAGGAACGGAGAAGAAGAAGAAGAATAGGAAGAAGTAGAAATAAGAATAATTGTGTCTGACAGATTTAAGTAAAATGATAATCACATTCCATCATGTACAATAGCTTTCAAAGAGAAGAAGAAGGAGAAGAATTTATGCATGCAGAGCGCTATGCACTAAGAAATTCTAGCAATCAAGCCTGACAATGCTAATTGCTTCTCTAAATCACACACATACTATTTGCATGGAGAAATGAAACTTCCAGTGACAGGTTTTTTCTTAAGGAAATAACAGAACTGAGGCATGTATCTAACTGACAGATTCAACTGAATCATTATTCCTCTCTATGACTTGTCATTGCACCAATGGTAAGTGAAAATCTAAAAACAACTCAAGTAATACTGACAGTAAAGAGTGATTCTAAAATTCCAGTCAGAGCTGTAGCAAGCCTCGAGACATTCTTATCAAGTCTACCCTCTCATTTTTCACTTCTTTCTCACAACACTATTTGCATGGAGAAATGAAACTTCCAGTGAAAGGTTTTTCTTGAGGAAATAACAGAACTGAGGCATGTATCTAACTGACAGATTTAACTGAATCGTTCTTCCTCTCTAAGACTTGTCATTGCAGCAATGATAAGTGAAAATCTCAAAACAATTCAAGTAACACTGACAGAAAAGAATGATTCTGAAATCTCACTCTATGCAAACAGTCAACTTTGGAAGCCTTGAGTCATTCTTATCAAGTACTCTACCCTCTCATTCTAAGTCTCCTTCTCACTCCATCTAATGGAAGAGATTCAATTCATCTTGTTTTATTCAATTTGATCTTACTATATGTACATTATTTGTGGTAAAGTTTTTAAAGGATCAGTCATAAGAAAAAACCATGATGCTTCACACCTACTAATTTATACAATTTTCTGCATCACCAAAATTGAGAAAATGGAGCATCAGAGTTGAAGCAAAATTAGACACAGTAAAGTTGCAGTGAAGTAAAGATGCAGTATATTAGTTGCAGCAAAATAAAGAAAGCAGCCTACCACTTGATTGTAGAATGTAAACTTACCCATATTTGTAGATAGCAATATAGATGAAATTTTAATGATAGTACCTGAGCAAAGTGCACAATTGATAAAAGTGAATATGCTTTATTACATTGAAGTGTAACAAAAAATCAGTGGTTCTGTAGATATGCATGTTTACTGAGATGCAGGAACAAGAAAGATTTTCATCTCAAGAGATGTTCAATCAAATAGAAGAAATGTAGCTGTGAAAGTCCGAAATAAAATCTGTATAGACAAATTGTTAAATGTAGAAAAAATACAAATGATTTGAAAATCACAGAGCAAGAAGCAAAGATGATGAATGAGAGAGCACAAGAAGATCAATCATAATATTCTAGAGAGAATGAATTGACTTCAAGAAATAGTATAAGATCACATGCAATTGATCACAATGCACTCAAAGATTGAAGTGAAAAAAAAATCAGCGGTTCTGTTGATACACATGTTTACTGAGATGCAGTAACAAGAAAGATTTTCATCTCAAGAAATGTTCAATCAAATAGAAGAGATGTAACTGTAGAAGTCCAAATGAAATCCGTATATAGACATATTGTTAAATGTAGAAAAAATACAAATGATTGAAAATCACAGAGCAAGAAGTAAAGATGATGAATGAGAGAGCACAGCAAGATCAATCATAATATTCTAGAGGGACATTAAGAAATAGTATAAGATCACAATGTTAACATTCATGGAGAGTGAACATGAGGAGAAAAGAATAATATTATAGTTTTTTATTTTCTATTTTGATATGACAGTGAATGACTACTTATTAAGAGATAAGGAAGAACGAAGGAAGAGATAACACAGACAATTTATTCTGAGAAAGTACTTGAAGGTGATTGTTAAAAATGAAAAGCAATTAGATTATTTGAGTGAAAAATTAAGACTGGACTTTGCTTATGTAGTAATATTATGGAAGTAGGTTTGGACAGAACAAAGAATGAGGAACTCTTTTCTATCAAAGGAAAAATGAAGCTATAGCAAATTATATTTGAGTGATTATGCAAGTGGGTATTTAGATAAGTGTAAGAGACATTTAAAGACAACCTTGATGTATCCAAAAGATACTACTTCCAAGTCAAATGAATTGAAAGTCGAATCATGATTCAGATTAAGTTGATGAAAGCACAAGTGGCTATATATTATATTGTTGAGAGAAGCAGCAATTATTTGATTCCTCTATCAGGCAAGATGCATAAGCTATAACTAGATGAGTAGAGTTTTTTGAAAGCCACAGAGACATTCGGGGAACAGCAACTAGCAGAATTTGAAAAAGAAATACAAATTTGAGAGAGAAACTTGAGTGTATTTTGATCATAGTGACTTGTGATCACAATCCCTTACACTGTCAAATGAGATTTGTGTATCAAGAGGGATAATTTGTGTCAAATGCTATAAGGAACATAGATTTTCTATCAATTGAGTTTCTGTCACAAGCATGGAAAACCTTTTATGGAATACTGTAATAACACCACAATGCTGGAAAATTAAGATTACAATATGATGTAAGTAAGATACTCTTCGCTTGAGTAAACTTAACACTTTGCTTCAAGCAATAGAATATTTTTGGTACCAATTTTTTGTTGTCATCATCCTTTGTTAAACAATAAATATGTCTAGGGATTTGGTTAGTTATGAGGAGAATTCTATGTCTAGTTAGATGTACATTTTTAACATGAATTAAATTACAGTAAATGATCACTCTCCAGATTAGTATGAATAGCTTTTGCATCTCACTACTCTTAGCCAACACTCAAAGTTAGAGTGAAAAGTCGACAGTGAAAAAACACTATAATTTCATTGGCTTTAGCTGTTGTACAATATTCTCACTCACAGTGTTGGATAATTTCTTCATTTTGGAGAAGGAAAGTGTGATATTCCATAGTTTGGAAGCCACACACTAACAAGAAAGACTTTGAGAAACCAAACATAGATTTATAAAATTAGAATCAAGCTGGGTGAAAAGATTCATGCATGAGGAAAGAGATACTGATGTAATAGTATCATTCATTTTACCAGTTACATATTTAGAAAATAGCATTGCTAACACTTTGAACTCAAGTTTACACCTATGACAGTAGTAAACTCATGAAAACAAATGCAAAAGCATATTGTATAGTTTTTCCTACACTGTTTTGACAAACAAACAGAAAATTTATTTTCTGTAACGAATTTCTAAAATTGAATTCTATAATATAGATACTATGCGATTCATCAGATATGTGACAAGGCTTGCTGCTGACACGGGTTAGAATCATTGTTGCAAGACAAATCCATATCAATGCTTACTGCATTTTTTCACGAGGTCAATAGATGAATTTCGATCATTCCAGTGCTCTCACGGTTACATTATGTGTTAGAGCATAAAAACACACACATACAATTTCTCTTTGGATTATCAGAATCTGACTAATATAATTTTCACAAAATGCAAAGCTTTCAGTCTTTGATGTTTGTAATCCCTCCTCACCATGTGATTGATCCAGGGAAAGTTTTGATCATTGCTATAGAATTTCATCAAACTTCTTAACAAAAACAGAAAATCCTTACTTGCATATATTTATCTGAGAATAAAGCTGGTGAGAGATATCACAGCATATCACTTTTATCAATTGTGCACTTTGTTCAAGTACTATCATTAAAATTTCATCTATATTGCTATCTACAAATATGGGTAAGTTTACATTCTACAATCAAGTGGTATGCTGCTTTCTTTATTTTGCTGCAGCTAATATACTGCATCTTTACTTCACTGCAACTTTACTGTGTCTAATTTTGCTTCAACTCTGATGCTCCATTCTCTCAATTTTGGTGATGCAGAGAATGTATGAATTAGCAGGTGTGAAGCGTCATGGTTTTTTCTTATGACTGATCCTTTAAAAACTTTACCACAAATAATGTACATATAGTAAGATCAATATGAATAAAACAAGATGAATTGAAACTATCCATTAGATGAAGTGAGAAGGAGACTTAGAATGAGAGGGTAGAGTACTTGATAAGAATGACTCAAGGCTTCCAAAGTTGACTGTTTGCATAGAGTGAGATTTCAGAATCATTCTTTTCTGTCAGTGTTACTTGAATTGTTTTGAGATTTTCACTTATCATTGCTGCAATGACAAGTCTTAGAGAGGAAGAATGATTCAGTTAAATCTGTCAGTTAGATACATGCCTCAGTTCTGTTATTTCCTTAAGAAAAGCCTGTCACTGGAAGTTTCATTTCTCCATGCAAATGGTGTTGTGAGAAATAAGTGAAAAATGAGAGGGTAGACTTGATAAGAATGTCTCGAGGCTTGCTACAGCTCTGACTGAAATTTTAGAATCACTCTTTACTGTCAGTATTACTTGAGTTGTTTTTAGATTTCCACTCACCATTGGTGCAATGACAAGTCATAGCCAAACTGAATAACGATTCAGTTAAATCTGTCAGTTAGATACATGCCTCAGTTCTGTTATTTCCTTAAGAAAAAATCTGGTGTGGTACACTCACACAACTTTCCTTGCTCATTGAACGATAAGCCTCATTATCAAACGAGAATAATTTAGGGGAATAACATAATGACGATTGACGGCAACATATTTGCAACTACGATCAGGCTACTGTATATGTGTATATACAATTGTTTTCAGAGTACTTTTTCCTTTATGTAAATTGTGAAATTCAATGATTTTTTTGAAATTCGTCAAAACAGCTGTTCTACAGATGAAATATCTTGACTATGACTGTGTTCTTTTTATAAACTGCTCTACCTACCGTACCCACGGTATATGGAAGAAGAAAAATTAAAAACCGTGTACCTACCTATCTCATGCACGAGAAGGAGGTTACAAAGTCCATTTCTCAAGGATTGGGTGGACCCCCCATTAGTACCCCAGGAAAGAGACTCATGTCAGTTGATAGAGCTAATAAATAACTATACAGGGTATGGATTTGAAAAAAAATTGTTAGAGCCGTTTTTTAGAAAATCGTGAAAAACATGGTTTTTTAGTAACTGTCATTTTTCTCAAGAATATTACGGAGCTCCTGAAATTTTCCCAGAAATGAGACTTATGCCAGTTGATAGGGCTTATAAATAGCTATCCATGATATAAATTTGAAGAAAATCGTTAGAGCCATTTTCGAGAAAAACGTGAAAAACATGGTTTTTTACTAATTATCCGCCATTTTTTCCGCCATCTTGAATTGAATTTTATTGAATTTCTTATTGTCGGGTCCTCATGGTATAAGGACTTTAAGTTTAAAATTTCAAGTCGATCGGTTAATTAGGAATGGAGTTATCGTGTTCACAGACATACACACACACACACACATACACACATACACACACACAGACCAACACCCAAAAATCATTTTTTTGGACTCAGGGGACCTTGAAACGTATAGAAAACTTGAAATTGGGGTACCTTAATTTTTTTTGGAAAGCAATACTTTCCTTACCTATGGTAGTAGGGCAAGGAAAGTAAAAACCTGTCACTGGAAGTTTCTTTCTCCATGCAAATAGTGTGTGTGTGATTTAGAGAAGCAATTAGCATTGTCAGTCTTGATTGCTAGAATTTCTTAGTGCATAGCGCTCTGCATGCATAAATTCTTCTCCTTCTTCTTCTCTTTGAAAGCTATTGTACATGATGAAATGTGATTATCGTTTCACTTAAATATGTCAGTTAGACACAATTCTTATTTCTACTTCTTCCTATTCAACTTCTTCTTCACCGTTCCTCTACTTCTTCCTCTTTTTGAGAGCGACTACTTCTTCCTCTTCTCCCCTGTTCTCATACTTCTTCCTCTCTTTGGAAGCTTGCTATTATATCGTTTCACTTAAATCTGACAGTTAGACATACTTCTCCATTCCTCTACTTCTCCCTCTTTTTGAGAGCGACTACTTCTTCCTCTTCTTCTCTGTTCTCATACTTCTTCCTCTCTTTGGAAGGTTGCTATTATATCGTTTCACTTGAATCTGACAGTTAGACACACTTCTCCTTCCCTCTACTTCTTCCTCTTTTTGAAAACAACTACTTCTTCTTCTTCTTCTCTGTTCTTATACTTCTCTAAGATAGCATGATAAATTTTTTGAATGTGATTATTGTTTCACTTAAATCTGTCAGTTAGACAAAGATCACTAGGTTAATTCTGAGTGTAAGATGAAATTTTCGTTTCACTTAAATCTCTCAGTTGGATAGAGATGTTTCAGTTGAAGCTTTCTTTTCCGTCTTTTTTCTCATCCTCCTTACAAGCTTGATTCACTTTAATCTGTCAGCAGTAGAATCATTGAATTTCTCATTCTCCATTCCTCTCCTCCTTCTACTTCCAAACTCGATTCACTTTGGTTGAAAAATCACACTGTTAGAAGAAAGATGTTTCAGTTGAATCTGTCAGTAGGAGAGTCTTGGATTTCTCATTCTTCTTCTCCACAGTAAAAATCTCACAGTTGGGAGTAAGATGTTCCAGTTGAATCTGTCAGTAAGATGAGATTTTCGTTTCACTTGCTGATAGTAACCATTCTCTACTTTTTCTCATTCTCCTTCCAAACTCGACTCACTTCAATCTGTCAGCAGGAGAGTCATTGAATTTCATATTCTCCTTCTTCTCCATTCTTCTAAATCCAAACTAGATTCACTTTAATCTGTCAGCACTAGAGTCATTGAATTTCTCATTCTCCATTCCTCTCCATCTTCTACTTCCAAGGTCATTCCACTTAAATCTGTCAGTAATAGACTAATTGAAATAGACCGTGACTATCTATAGATTAAATGGAGCATGACTATAGAAAGTGAGTGAGAGAGAGAGAGAGAGAGAGAGAGAGAGAGAGAGAGAGAGAGAGAGAGAGAGAGAGGGAAAGAGCTCATTGTTATCATCTTATTCTTCTTCTTCCTCCTCTCCTTCTTCTTCTTCTTCCTCCTCTCCTTCTTCTTCTTCTTCCTCCTCTCCTTCTTCTTCTTCTTCTTCCTCCTCTCCTTCTTCTTCTCCTTCCTCCTCTCCTTCTTCTTCTTCTTCTTCTTCTTCTTCTTCTTCTCCTCTCCTTCTTCTTCATCTTCTTCTTCTGAAATAGAGAGAGAGAGAGATTGTGGATGATGGAGAGGTTCTTCTCTGAGGGAGATGTGTGGAAGGTTCGGGGAAGGTGGGGGATACGTGGGATGGGTGTTGGGGAGGGGGGAGGGGGGAAAATCGCAAAAAAATCATTTTAAAATAGCAAATAGACACTACTGATATTCTCTTCCCCTGTTGTTTTATTTGCATAGAATTATTCATTTGTGCTTGATAATTGAGATTGAGGAGGAAATAATTCGCAATTCAATAATTCATGATTCCAGATCGTTTGATAGAGCACTTCATACAGTCTTAACATGTTTCATTGTTGGATCAATAACTTCATTGGAATTCATGAGTTTGAGAGTATGAGAATCCTCATAAATATAAATGATTCCATCCCCGGTACTTCTTGAATAACCAGGAGTGCTTCTCTAATAATTCGATTACTATTCATTGCTCTTTCCGGTAATTTTATATTAAGAACGGTTATTTTATATTAAGGTGGTGGGAGGGGGGGAAAAGTCACATAAAAATCATCTTAAAACGGCAAATAGACACTACTAATATCCTAGTCTTCTCCACCAATTCACTAGAACTAATTAAAGAATCAAATCACAAAAAACAATAATTGGCCTGGCAGAGTGAGGTCTAAGATTCGAGTCTAAGGATTCGCGTTAAGTTTGTATGTACGTTAGTTCCGCTTTTACGGCTAAACACAGCAATAGATTTTCATGAAATTTGACAAAAAAAATTAGTCTTCCTCTTGAATTACTCCGCGTTGATGAAATGTTGTATTTTCAGGATAACAAGAAAGGGAAAGGAATCTCCTGCATACTCCAATACTGTATTACTGTGAAAATCAGACTATTGAACTATTCATGTTAATTTAGAATCTGTCAAGTGGATTATTTACTGCATGCAATTGATAAAATAATGACTTAAAGTAGCAGAGTATTTTTTCTCGACCTTTCTTCTGCTCTGAACTCGAGCAAACCAGTTATGTCTTATGGGAAATTAGCTTTTGGTGATAGTTGTTCACAACGAATGATTAGCATTGTCGATACGCCAACCCAATCAGGCATTGGTCGTTTCCACACCGATATTTCCCCGACACGACACGACAGGACAGATTCCACTCTGATGGACTATATTAGAGGAGGTTATAGTCCATAACTAGGCGTAATCTAGTGCAAGTATGGTACTTTGGAACAATGTGAATACTCTATTATCTTCTTCAATATGAAGTGAAATACATGTTTCAATGGACTCGAAATGAATAGTGTATCTTCATTATATACAAAATGAAGAGTTTCAGGCATCTTGCACAAGTAAATAAGTAAGAGGCGAAACTTGATATTTGAGAGCATTCTGTAATAAGTAAAACTGACCAAACCGTCTTATGTTATTACATAAACGAAACTGAGGCTGATGTAGGTTATATTTTTGAGAACAGGTGAGGCTGAGACGAGCCGGCACTCACGTGCACTGAATGACGAAGAACCGAGTGCGATTCAGACAAAGAAATACCACCATGTAAAGACGGATAAGCCCAGAGTCGAGTCCAGAAGGAATAGGGACTCGTATATGCGATGGGGAAGGCTCGTTTTTTGAAAAGGACCAGTGGAGAAGAAACTCTTCGTCGCTGAAAGAGAAAAAAGCCAGGCGTGTAAATGTGCGTGAGTTAGGAATAGGGTGAGTGAGAGAGTGTGGAAGAGAATTGAGGAGTGAGAGAGAGGAAATGAGGAAAGGATGGAGAGTAGTAGCCAGAAGGATATTATCGCGATGTTCAGAAGAGAGTCAGTATTCATTGAGTTCTTTTTCTGTGAGCTTCGTAATCCTCTAATCCCGTTTTCCAGGCACACAGAGATAGGCCTACTTGTGCTAGTGTCCGCGATCCATTCTTGGAGTGATGGTGTATGCTCTTCAAAGCAACAAATATTTGCTTGCACACGATTTTATCATGCAATGTTGACAATAGTAGTAGTTCAGCAGTCGTAGATTGAACATAGTTTTCATTGTTAGTCGTAGTCTTTAGTTAAGTTAAGCAAAATTTTGCATGAGTGTACAAAATTCTCATTAGTTGAATAGTATTCGTTAGTGATTCGTGAAACTGGGTCAACGCTCGAAACGGTGATTTCGATATGAAATGTGATCACCGGAAAAATCACAATTTTTAGCATCGGAGATTGAAGAAAGTGAAAATATAAATAACTCAGGACAAATGGAGTCGAGTGATAAATTGAATGAACTTGAGAAATTACATTATCTTTCAAGGTGTGGGGCTCAAAACTATTTGATAAGAGAAAAATATCTAAGGCCGACTACGAGTATTTTCTGGAGCTGTGTTTTGAATTGAAAATCATGGCACGAAAAACCAGTGAGAGCAGTGAAGTGGCAGCTGATAAAACGAGGATAGATGTGAGATTCAGCAATATTGAGGAAAAAATTGAGAAGCTAACATCAAACTTCTCAATTCCAACACCAATCCAGAATAAGCCAATCTACGCCGAAACGGTTCAACTACCCAAGAAGAAGGAAGAAAGGAAGCCAGGAGTAACTACCGAGAAGATAAGTGAACAGAGGAGCAGACCAATACCCAAGGAAAAAACTGTTTTTATTGAACCGAATAACATCCAGGGCACAGAGACAGAAATAAGTGACAACCTGAAAAAAATGTGAAAAAAACTGTTTCCAATGAGAACTCATTGAAAATAAAAAAAGCGATCAATGTGCGGGGTGGGGGGGGGAATGCTTCTAGTGATGGACTCTAGTGTGAACAAAAATAAAATTTCTGGTGAGTCTACACTAAGAAATGCTGAATTTGAGGTGAGTGAGCCACATAAAATACGACCCAAATTAGTAATTTATAATGTCGCAGCCGAGCTGAGTAAGGAACAATTAGTCAACGAAGTTTATAATAGGAATCTGCGAGATTCAATGCAGATCGAGCAATTCAAAAATTCATTCAAGCCAATTTTCAAGATTGGTCCAAAATAAATAAATCAGGTTAATTGGGTGGTGGCATGTGTAGCAGATATAAGGAACAGACTCAAAAATATGAGGGAAGTATAATTATATAGATTGGTGTTGGAGCGTAGTTAAGGACTACGTGTCTGTTAGTCGATGCTTCCGCTGCCAAGTGCCAACCATTAAATCATATTGGCCGTCACTGTAATCACCAATGCAGCCACACATGCAGCCACTGTGCGCAAACTGGTCATTAAATCAAGGCATGTCCAAATAATAACAAAAAAGAAGTATGTGCTAATTGCGAAGAACAAAAAAATCCAGCAAACCACAAAGTTAGAACAAAAGATGTCCAGAATATGAAAAAGCATTGAGGAAACTAGTTGAAGGGACCGACTATGGGTATTAAAAACTTTTTTCATAATACCGTGCAACGCTTCAGTAAACAAAAACTTTCTATTGTAGCACAAAATAATATGAATAATACCTCTAGTAGAAATATATGTGAGATGCTTAACAAATTGAAAAATTTCAACATGACTGTAAAAACCCCAAAAAGTAGAACTAATCTTGTTTATAATTATGGAGAATATGTAGATTTAGTTATTTCTAACATGCAACTTTGCATCTAACTTTGCATGCAAGGAAGGCAACAGCATGCTGTTATCTAAGGGGCTCCCAAAATTTTTAAAATTCTCGAGAATTGATTTGAATGAATGGCAACAACTTACTAACACTGAGGTAGAGTATATAAAAGTTTTCTCTGGAAAATCCAATTGTCTAGTATTCATTATAGAAACAAACGAACAAGCTCATCAGAGATTCTTTAATACACTTGCACTTCTGAACAGTTGGAGTTTAGTTGATCACCCCTTAATAGTGGGAATTGATATTTTCAACAATGCAATCCAAGATATACCGGAAATAGATATGTTGAGTTCTGTATTGGAGAACGAAGCCCCACGTTTTGTATTTTACAATCAAGGAATTAGGGATATCAATTACTTAGAAATACCAAGTTAATATAATGCTAATGCTACAGAGTATCCTGCTGGATTATACGAGGGTGTGTCAAAGTATGAAAGATATGTTGATACAATGATAGACCTTCGTAATCTCCTTGAAAAGGCTGATGCTGGAAATGCTAAAATCTACAAGCAGATTCTCAATTGTATATGTCATGGCGTGACAAGTAGAGCAATTGATGGAGTAAAAAGAAAACATATAAACATATTCGATAATGAAACGAAAAAATTTCTATTAAAAACAAACACTCTATATCGAATGGGATACAGTCTAGAAGAAGGAGGCAAATATGTTGAATCCTTAGAAGAGGAGAATAAGTTCAAAACAACTGAAAAATACAATCATATTAGTCACTAGAGATACAGAGCTTATGCTTATGCTAGATGGCGAGCTAATAAGTAGAATTAATAAAATTCACATCATCAAGCCCAAATTCCAACAAATCAGTTGGATAGAAGGAGTACCTGGATGTGGAAAATCTACATATATAACTTAATACGAAAGCACTGTCCAGGAAAAGATTTAGTTTCAACTCAAACTAGAGCAAGCATGAAGGATATAACAGATTCAGTCTCAGCACAATACGCCAGTCATAACACACCTATCCAGCTTAGAACAGACTACAAGACAGTGGCATCATATATTAATGATAATACAGGCAAGAAATATGAAAAAGTATACATTGATGAGGGGCTAATGATGCATACGGGTTACATTGGCTTTATTGCAGAATTATGTGGAGCAGTGGAAATAATAGTTGATCGATATTTACAATGGAAATGAGATTTTTTACGTTCAAACTCCTATTTAGACACTACATCATAAATTTTATTATATCATAGTTGGAGAGATACTGAAAGATGAGCATGGCTTTGCTGATTTATTGAGCATTCATTGAAACAAGAGTTTCACGATTCGAGCAGTAATAAGGGACTCGAACTAATCACATATCTTGTATGAGTTATCTCAGGTTTTGCTATCATGATAATAATTCATGACTCTACAATTAGTTCTTGGATTACTGAAGTAATATCAAGACTTGCAATTTTCCATCACATTATCTCAAGCAAAAGACACAGAATATAACTACACTATCTTTCCTTCTCCCATACCACTGTCAATGCATACAGAATGCACTCGAATCAAGAGACATTTTCATTCAGGTTAAGTTTTATTAGTTTCATCCTCTTTTTCCCCGTCATGTGTCGTTCTGATGTCGGTTCACGGTTGGTCTGCTGCTTCCATGATGCCTCTCACTGACACGTCATCTCGCTCCCCCTCAAGTAGGTATGATTATTTCAATAATAGTAATAATCATGACGCATGTATGTTTCTAGCAAATAAGCTCCACCTTTCTAGCAAAAAGCTTAAAACTTTTCAAGGCTGCGCACCTTAACGTCCAATCCCTCAGCTGTAACATTGATGAACTCAGAGCAATCTACCGTTTTCAAGACTCCAATATAATTGGAATTTCCGAATCATCTTTGAAGCCTACTATTTCATCAAATTTTGTTGCATTACCTGGATATAATCTCTTCCGGAATGATAGATTAAATAATGCTTGTGGGGTTGTAGCAATTTATGTGAAAGATAGTATCAAAACAAAAGTTTTAATCACATCTAAACAAGAGTATTGTTCAAGACCAGAGTTTATGCTACTTGAATAAATTATTATCCTTATGTAGTACTGATAGATTACTTGTTGGTATCTGTTATCGCCCACAAAAAGGGTCATTTTACAGATTTTGAAAATGCCTTCTCTTATGCCTTGTTATAACCGTATACTAGTTATGGGAGATAACTAGTATAACACCAACTTGAACATGACAAATCGTAACTTTGACTACTTTCAACTGACTACAATTTTCCAATGCCTAAACATGACTATTTACCTCTCGATCCAACTCATCATACTAATGATTCAGACACACTCATTGACCTTCTCATTGTTGGTGATCCTAACGAGGTTGTTCGAACAGGCCAAAACCCAGTCCCAGCTATTTCTGGACATGATTTAATCTACTGTGTACTTTCCTATAAGATACCTAAGCCAAAACAGAAAATTATCACTTATAGAGAATTCAAAACTTTGATGAAGCCGCCTTCCTGACTGATGCGGCTCAGACTCCACGGCATCAAATTGAAGCGTTACCCTCAGTTGATGACATGGTCAAGACATTCGAGAATTGCACTTTGACTTTGTATGACAAACTGACAAACATGCACCTTATGTGACAAGGAGGATAATAGAAAACGACGAGTACCGTGGATGACTGAAGACATACTTAAGATGATGGGACGTAGAGACAAAGCACATAGAAAATTTAAAAATACATTTTACTTGGACAGTTTAATTGAGTATAGGAGCCTTAGAGATAGAGTTAAACAGGAATTATGGAACTCAAAGATTAGGTACTTGAATTCGTTCATGACAAACAATAGACAAGACTCTAAATCACTTTGGCAGGGAATAAAAGAATTCGGGCTTGGCGAACAGAAATCGAATTCCCAAATTGTCTTATCATTGAACAATATACATGACCATTTCGTTTCACACTCCAAACAACGCGACGAAGCTGTCATTGCTAATCATATCAATGATCTTGAAGAGCAGGTTACGAACTTCGATATACCAATTACTTATCAATTTCATTCCCATCCAATCTCAGAAGAAGACACTTTCAAAGCAATTCAACGTATTCATAGTAATGCTATGGGTGTAGACAAAATCCCTATTAAATTCATCAAGAAGATGTTTTTTTATGTTTTACCAACCATCACATACATTTTCAACAAGTCACTTGAAGAAGGCAATTTCCCTAAAAACTGGAAGTTTGCTCTGGTTCGCCCTAAATAAAGTTCAATCACCCAATAAAGTTGAGGATTTTAGACCAATCAGTATTCTACCTGCATTGTCCAAAGTGCTAGAAAGACTCATTCATGCTCAAGTTGTAAAATTTCTAGACAACAATAGTAAGCTTCATAACTTTCAATCAGGCTCCAGGAAATTCCATTCAACTGAGACAGCTCTGCTTCGTGTCACTGATGATATAAGGTTAGCTATGGACCAAAGAAAATGCACCATCCTCACCCTATTTGATTCCTCTAAAGAATTCGATACTGTTGATCATACAGTCCTTTTGAATAAGTTGGCTATTCTTGGTTCCAGTCACAACTTGTTAGCTTAGTTCAAATCCTATCTGTTAGGTAGGAAAAGATGTGTATATGTCGGTGACAAAAAGTCAACTTGGAAATACGTTATGCTTGGAGTACCACAAGGTTCAATTTAGGCCCTCTCCTCTCCACTCTGTATGCTAATGACCTTTCTTCCATTATCAAATTCTCCAGTTTCCATACTTATGCAGATGACCTTCAAACCTATTTATGCTGTCCCATAACAAAAATCAATGAAACAGTTGGAATAATGAGTTGGGATATAAATTCGATAGTGGAATGGAGAAAGAAAAATGTCCTTGAGCTTCATCCCATCAGAACACAACCCATTATGATTGGATATCCTTATCTTATGAACAATATTGACCTTGAATCGATTCACAAAATTAGTGTAGACAATAATGACATTCCTTACTGTAGCTCATTTAAAAATTTAGGCATTATTATGGCATATTAAGGCATTATATATTCTTGACTGGTCAGAACAAGTGAACGAAACTTGTAAAATGGTATTCTCAGCCATGTATGCATTGGAGAAAATGCACGATAGTAGATATAAAAAGGCGGTTCTGGGCCCACCGAGGATGTGCAGGCATGTTTAGACATGTCTGGCCACCCCTTATCTAATCTAACCTAACCTAACCTTCATAAATTTTTAATTTTTGATCCTTATCATGTCATGACATGTCTTATCCAATCTCTATGATAAGATAATAATATTTTTAAAAATAATTTTCTCTTTTATCAATTTTGCATGTCAATAGATGTTTAAGGCGGTAAATTCAAATATGAATTGTTCCATGGCTGATAAGCAACCAAGTTGAGCTCCATGGGCCTGGTACTCCCTCTGTAAGCATGACCAGAGATCTTTGAATATAATTTTTGAGTTAGAAATTGGTTTACAACCCACCTAAAGGTCAACTCACCTGTTATCATCATTACCTGTGCACAAGCCTAGAGCTCATGTCGGCATCATCTTCAGCCAGTGTTAATAAATAAGTGGGTGAGACTGTGGTAACCATGGTAACCATTTCAAATAGATTAAAAATAATGATTAAACTATGTCTATTTTTTATAATGTGATGGAAAAATTATCTCACCTCTCCACTTTATTGGTACCTACTATACCAAATAGAATAAAGTATTTTGTTTAATACCACCTTTTTATAATAGTGTCACAATATGTATGAATTAATCTAATATATTATGTTCTATTTTGAATGTTCACTATGTGTGTATAAGGTAAGTAAGGTGAAATAATCAATACATTCACTCACTATAGTATATGCTTCATTAACACATATATATCTCAAACTAGAAAACTATATCTATTGCTTCCTAATTGAATTGATTTCAATATGTTTCCCTCTTGGTCACCATTGTAAAAATGGTTCAAGCCCCTTTACTTCGTCAAAGTGGGGAAACATCAAAGGGGTATGAAAAGAGATATCCTTAATGAGAATATGAGATGAATAAAAGAAAAATACAACTCTCCAAGACAAAATAAATCAGCATAATAACTGAGTATTCAAATAGTAATATTTACAATAAACAAGGAAATCCATAAATATCTAGCAATCCTGCTAGGATAATTTCAAAATATTATTTACTGTAACATTTTCTCATTAAGAATATCCCTTTTTCACAAAAATAAAAATTTACTCTGCTTTTAAAACAAAACAATACTTCTAAATAACACATTTTTTTCAATTTCCTCAATTGAGACAAGAATAAAGACTAACAATATAAACAAATATTTTTAAAAACTTCAATAACTTTTATAATGAATGTTTCAAATTTGAATTATGGATAAAATAAAAGTAATTCAGAATGACCTCCATAGAAAAAAAAACTTGGAAAATTAAAATAAACTTTGTTTTGTGAGAAATAAGGGGACATAATGGAGGAGGGGGGAATTGAGAGACAGTGACTACTCAATCCACCACTGGAGCTCTCATGGATGTGAGTAGTGAAGGGTTGGAATAGAAGAATAAATTTGTTACAATTCACAAAATATTTAAATATATACAACTATGTTTTGAGAAGATATATAATATGTATAAATTTTCAAGGGTCATAACCAATTGGTACTGTTGAAACAGCATCATTCAATATGATTCTCTTATCATCACTTGATGATAAAGCTATTTTATCAATGTCCACTGTATACACATGGTGTTCTTTGGATCTGATACAAGTGTTTATCAGCCTACTCTCCTCCTTCAAATTGAGGCAATCAAGGTAGTCATCAAACTTGATACACTTTTTCAATGCAGCAGATTGATTACCTTTTGCCTTATTTATTTAATGATCATCGATTCTTATTGAATACATTTTCACACGTGGACCAACAAATTCAAAATAATCCTACTATTGGCCTTATCTTCGAATTTGCCCGATAATTTTTTGTTTGCTAGTGAATAGCATTGATGATCTTGTGGGTAGTCTGATATGTCAAAAAGCTCGATCATTTTCAATATCTCATCATAGAGACCATCTGTTGAAATTTTGTATAGGAGACTGTCTGTGTCTGTGTAAGCAAGCTTTATGGCTTTTGGACCATATTTTGGCAGCATTACATCATAGTGAAAACTATACATTGTTATTTTGGAAATGTCTAATACTGCTTGACCTATATATATTGGTTTATTAAACAGAATTTTTTTCTCTTGTAAATGCATAGCTGCTAGACTTTCACAATAAATGGTTCTATCAATAAACTCAGGCTGTCTGATCATTTTTTCAATCTTTCTACCACTACATACCAATTGCATGTTCATTTGATTCCTAACATTCTCCATAGTTTTCCCATACACTGAGTTAACATAAAGTTTATAAAGATCATTTTCAAAAGCATTTTGAGACAGAGTACAGAGTTTTGTATTGTGTTCAATGTATGGCTGTAGCCAACGTGACTGTTTGAATCTCAACACACAATGAATTTTCACAATTTTTAATCCATGTTCAACTGCCTGCTTCAATGCCATGTAGTGAACTACATATTGCTTTCGGCTATTCACATGTGCACACAACTTTTTTCGATTATTTCCTGTACATATCACTTCAGGTAGAAATGGCAGATCACAATGGTCTTCATGAAGTGATTTTGGAGATCATTTCATGATCTGTTTTTTCAAATTTGAGTAAAACACTGATTTTGGAGGTAGAGATGTTTCATTCAACTTTTCCCAACTTGTTACATATTCATATGGGAACACTCCTTTTATTGTAAGTAGAAGAATATGTTCTGGTGGAAAAAATCTGTTGATGGTTTTTGAGAAAGATATGTACTTTTCTTCAGTGTTGGGAATGACGTCTATTTGATTTTCATCATAACCTAACTCACGCACAATGAAGTGGCTGTCATATCCACTGAGATTGTGGAATATTACAGGGAGGAAATGTAGAGCTTGATACTTTAAGTTACAGCTATCATGTGCTGCTCCCCTGTATTTTCCTGACATATGACAGTGATCTCTTACTTTTACGTCTTCCACATTGAAGTGTTTGTCACACATGTAACATTTGTCTGCAGAATTAAACTCATCATATTTATCTCTTTCCTGTATAGGGCTACTTGTAATATAAATATAAAGAAAATAAAAATCTCAGTACCCTTTTTTTAAAATATTTTATAACACTGATTTTGGATATTGACCGAAACATGTTGTGATAAGATATTTTAAAAAAAGGGTACTGAGATTTTCATTTTCTCTATATTTAAACTCATCAATTTCATCTGGTGACATTGTCTCCATTGGGATTTTCCTTTTATATATTTCTGACACTTTTTCACCATTTCCCTTCAAATAGTTCAGAAGCACCTTCACAGCATCTCTACCTCTGTATGTGAATGGATGTGTTGGTAGACATGTATATTCCAGTGCTTGTTTTAAATATACACAAAAGCTCATGACCTCATGTTTGTGTGCTTCTACTGTCTATGAGGCATCACATCACATGTATGAGCTGCATCTGGGGTACAGCTTTGTACCGGCTTTAAAATACCGGGTGATTACAAATGAAATAGACAGTTTGAATAGCTTGTAGAGAATCTATTATTTAAAAGTTTAGATCATTACTTACATGATTACATAGAAGAATTCTCAAAGTTTTCATTGAAAATTTACAGATGTTCAATGTGTGCACCATTTGCAACACGACAGATATCAACACGGTAGTAAAATTCTGACCACACACAACTAAGCATCTCATGGTAAACTGTTGCAAGAGCATTTGTGATTTGTTGTTTAAGATCATCGATATCAACAGGAAGCGGTGGTACGAAAACTCTGTCTTTTACATAGCCCCACAAGAAAAAGTCGCAGGGCATTAGGTCCGGACTACGAGGTGGCCACGGCTGAAACACAACGTTTTCCTCACTTGCACGGCTGATCCATTGTCTAGGAAGATGTTCATCCAGATACCCTCTGACGTCTGAGTACCAGTGAGGCGGAGCTCCATCTTGTACAAAAATGAAGTTACAACTATCTTCATGGAGTTGAGGCATTAACCATTCGGTTAACATGTCCAGATAAATTCTTCTGGTTACTGATGGTTCTTGGAAGAAAGGCCCATAAACCTTTTCACAAAATAAAGCGCAAAACACGTTCACTTTAGGAGAATCGCGTATATGCTGTACAGTCTCTCTTGGGTTTTCTGTTCCCCATACTCGTACATTATGTCTGTTAACTTTTCCACTAATGTGAAAAGTGCATTTTTCACTGAAAATTAGGCGATTAAACAATGTGTCGTCATTTCCAAGACAATGTTGCATCTCTTGACAAAAATTTTTACGTACAACTCTATCATTGTCATTTAAACTTTGTACTAACTGCAATTTATAAGGTGTCATTTTCAAATGTCTATGCAGAATTTTCCACACAGTAGGTTGAGGAATTTGCAATTCTAAACTCACTGATCTAGTCAATTTTCCTGGACTTCGTACAAAAACATCACGAACACTATCAATTTTTTCTTCTGTAACAGGTCTTCCAGTACTCTTCTTCTTACACACACATCCACTGCTTTCAAAACGTTCATACCAGTCATAAATTGATTGCCTTGTTGGTGGTGGTTTACCGTATTTTGTTCTGAAATGATGCTGCACAACAGTAACAGAGTTTGTTTTGGCTAATTCAAGAACACAATAAGCTTTCTCCACTTGAGTAGCGGCCATATTGCTAAACTAAACTGGCTGTTGTAACACGGAGCAGCCAACAATAGCCAGCAACAGTTCTACCAACATAAACTTTAAGAAATTCCCTACAAACCTATATCACTTACTATGTTGAAATACACCAGTTTAATTTTGTACAGGCTATTGAAGTTGTCTATTTCATTTGTAATCACCCGGTACATTCAAAGTCACAGTATACTACAAAAGGCACCTTCAGTCCCCTCTCCACATGTTCAAACTTCACATATGGCTTTGCATGTGGAAGATCAACTCTTACTGCTTTGTTGAGAAGACACATTTTTAAATTTTTCTCAAGTTTCACTTCCTTGGTTTCACCTTGATGGTTATCAAAATGACTACAGCACCGTTTATATATTGATATTACATGCTCATGATTGGTTTTCCCACTTCGAACCAATTTCTCAAAGTTTCTAATAAATATATAGTGACTTGCCCCATCATTATTAGAGATCAATAGAATATCTCTATGATCAATGAGTTCTTCATCAACAACTTTGAGCGGATAAACCTTGTTGTTTAAACATTATTTCATGGTGGTTCCTTGAGGTTACTGAATCGAATGAATTGGCACAATAACCACAAATATGATTTGCAGCCCTATTAAATTCTTCCTCACATTTTGAAGCATGTCTCTTCAAAGTGAATAAACGTGAGAAATCACGACCACAAAATTCACATTTCATGATGATAAGTGAATAGAATGAGATTAAGTTGAAAAGTAAATAAAGTTGGTTTAGCTTAAAAAAAGCTTTCTAAAAATGAATAAAATCAACTGATAGAATCAAATAGCCACTCACCAACCACTAACACCAACTAATCACAATAACTCACACACTGGAAGAAGTAGAAGTAATATCTGGATGAACACACTAAAGAAGAAGTACTCACTGTGAATGCTGCACCAAGACTGAGCCAGGAGATTTCCAACATTGTCTTGTATACTGTTTGGTCAAATCATTATCTTTGTTGCTAGGCTACGCGATAAGGGTCATGTTAATTACAAAAAAAATCTAATAATAGCCTTATCAGCATGACTTTCACAAAATCAGGTATTGGTAGGTCTGTTTTCAATCATCTTTGAAAAGTAATCTAATCACGTTGATAAGATAAGGGAGTCATTTAATTGAAAATAGCCTCATCTCATCAATTGTCATTTAATAAAACTGCATAATACTGGAAATTGAGAAAACAAAATCAGAAAATAATATTTAGGTGTTCACAGGAGTGTGGAGGGGTAGTACTATATACTAGTTTAAATTATTGTGGGTGAGGGTGTGTGTGTGTGTGTGTGTGTGTGTGTGTGTGTGTGTGTGTGTGTGTGTGTGTGTGTGTGTGTGTGTGTGTGTGTGTGTTGTGTGTGTGTGTGTGTGTGTGTGTGTGTGTGTGTGTGTGTGTGTGTGTGTGTGTGTGTAGTGAACTCATGTAATAATTTAATGATTTATTCATTCATACAATTATTTATCATTTACTTTAAATAATACTAATGTTGAATAATAGAGCTTCAATAACATAACCTTTCAATAATAATTGCAATAACTAATTCATTGAATTTAGGAAGATGAGCAGCAACCAAAAATCTATAAAATAAATGTTCCATATGAAATATGTTCAGTCTTTATCATGCATTTCCTGAAGCAACAACATACTTTCAATGTGAATAATGCTCATACATCAATCAACATTACTCAACATTTTGTAATATCAAAGCTTGTATTGTTGTACGTTTCACAGAGCATTGAAAAATAAGCTCTGGAAACATTTCAGTTTACAAGAATCATACAAGTGGAAGAATAAATAAGCTGACATTGTTAAAAAATACAATGATACAAAGCATCGCACAATCAGAATGAAGCCATCAGATGTAAAGGGTGCTGAAATAGAAGCATGTCTATTGAGAGATGTGTACACTAGGAAGCATGAACCTATGGATAAAATTCACTTTACTGTAGGTGATCATGTTCGAATTTCAAAATTTAGATCATTGATGAGTAAAGGATACACTCCATCGTGGACGACTGAAATATTTCAAATTTACAACATCAAGTGTACAAAACCACCGACTTATTATCTGAAAGATAAGTCCAATAAAGAGATATCCGGATGTTTTTACAGAGAATGATTGCAAAAGGTGAAATATCCTGATGTATACTTAGTTGAAAAGATATTGCAACAGAAAGGTGACAAAGTATACATTAAATGGTTGGGCATTGATAAGAAGACGTGGGAAAAACGCAGCAGCATTATACTTTAAATAGGATAGACATTCATGTGTTATGTTTATTCTGTTTGATAACATCACGTTGATAACATGAGCCATCGACGACAGCGTCGTAAGAGAGTTATTCCTACACCCTAAAAAATTGGAGGATGTCTACCAAAGAGAGCACTTACAAATTTCGATATCATTAAATTTTCTAGAAAAATCCAAATCCACAATTTCAGAGGAGTATTCATGCTGGACACACTACCCAAAAAGCCATGGAAAAATGAAAAAGGAGTATTTAATCTGGATCTTAGCAGTGGAACTGGTACTCATTGGGTGGCTTATATAAAAAATAACAAACTTGTCAAGTATTTTGATAGTAATGGTAACAAGGTACGCTTTCAGTTATCTCTACATTGGGGGGAAATTTTTGAAAGATGACTCGGATAGAATAAAAATGACAAAAATGCATTAGCATTCCTATTTGATGAAATTCGTTATGAATTGAAAGGAGTGGAGGTAGATCGTGTATGGAATCCTGGTATAAGTGGTACTCTGAAAGGATTACTATCATTCAGTCGTAATTCTGTGGAGATGGAAAATTTTGGATGGCACAGTTTTGATCGTAACAGAGATGCATCGATTGTAAATGCTGATGGGTACTTTAGTGCTTGCATTCCGTTGTCAGTGATTATGGGCTTTGCAGAAGACTACAAAAAAATTGTTATTAATTGCAAACATGATTTAATTCTGACAAGAAGTGGGAGGGATGATAATGGCTATCAATATACTCCGGCGACAGCTACCTCAGCAGATGAAAAAGCAAAAATAGTTCTTGGAAAGGTAGCTTGGAAAGTGCCCTGTGTCACAGTGAATGGTAGTGAACGGATCAGATTATTGAAACATTTGGCATCAGGTCGTTCAATTAGTATGGTATTCCGAACATGGGAAATACATGTGTATCCTCTACTTCAACGTACACAGAAACATGTATGGGCTGTAAAGACATCGTCACAATTGGAGAAACCACGCTATGTAATTGTAGCTTTTCAGACACATAGGAAAAATAATCACAAAAGTGATAGTAGCTGTTTTGATCACTGCAAATTACAGAATGTGAAACTTTTCTAAACTCCAAAATACATCCCCATGATGATTTCAACTTGAACTTTCAAAAAGAACAGTTTCCATTGCTATACCATTCCTATGTCAGTTTCAAACAGTCATATTATAGTAAAAGCTATTGTCCTGCCCCATTCTTGACAAGAAATCAGTTCAAAGATTTAGCTCCTATAGCTGTAATTGATTGTTCCAAGCAACAAGATGCTATTAAAACGGGCTCTGTAGATATAAGATTGGAATTTGAATCTACTGATTAATTTCCTAATAATACTGCAGCTTACTGCTTAATTATTCATGATAGGATCTTGGAGTATAGTCCTGTTACTGGCCTGATTCATAGGGTTATTTAATATGGAGTAGGGGGAATAGTTTACTTTATAAGCTAAATACTGAGGCTACATTAGTTAGTATTGTAGTAGAGTTCATCTTGAACAGTTACATTAGACTTCCAAGGTTATCAAGATAATTATAATGAGTACATTGTTAAAGAGCTAGCCATTATAAGTACTGATGGTTGCTGTGTTCAACATTGGTTAGTTCGATCAGGATTTGAAATGAGTGCATTGAATTTTAATAAAAGAAGACAATACCATTGGCTAGTAAGAAATTATTATGGTTTACATTGGGATGATGGATCAGTGGAGCTCTCTTACTTATTGCATCAAATCAGATGTGGGCTTGCAGAAGATGACATAATATACTAAAGCATAATATGCTAAAGGTCTCACAAAAAAAATTCTTGGAGAAATACTTCGAAAATACAATAATCAACATTGAGGATTTGAATTGTCCTTCATTCAAACAAATTGATAATCTAAACACCTATTGCTTCTATCATAGGAAAAGGAATATTAGAATGTGTTCATTAAAAATAATGTCATGAATTTGGTAGGCTGGTTTTATCACAGAAATTGAATTTATAATTTTATGACTCATGTTTATTGTATAGGAGGAATTTTATGTTTTATTCTTTTATTGCAAACAGTTATTCTTGAGTTTAATAAAGATTATTATCACATCATTCATTGGAAATGTATTCATTTTCTCTCCCTGTCTGTATACTGATTCATTGAAATGAACATGGAGCAGCATGTATAAAAAATGAATTATTTTTCAATTGAGTTGAAAATTGATGGTACATTGTGTTGATGAGGAGGGAGGGGGTTGTCTCTATAGAAGGAGTAGCTCATATATAACAGGTCTCAGTTGTCATTATGGATTTCAAGAGAATGCTTAATGATTACAATGAGAAGAGAGAGTATTATAAGCTCTCAGAACTCTTCATTGGTGAAGCATACAGGGTGATATCATTTAAAAAGGTTTCTACCATTCATGGAGATAGGACTATAGAACTTTTGAAATGACACATCGAAGAAGAGATAATGATTTATTTACTATCAAGATTCAATCTATCCAGTACATTCATTGACAATTACAATAGTAGTGATGAAAATAAAGTATCATTGGTCTATCTGGGATTACTACAAGGAAGAAAGCATGACATTCGATTTATCTAAGCTGTTTTATTCATTTTCTAAGAGAAATCTCTCATTTCTGAATTACTATTATTTTATCCATAACTCAAATTTGAAACATTTATTATAAAAGTTATTCAAGTTTTTGAGAATATTTGTTTATATTGTTAGTCTTTATTCTTGTCTTAATTGAGGAAATTTAAAAAAAATGTGTGATTTAGAAGTATTGTTTTGTTTTAAAAGCAGAATGAATATTTATTCTTGTAAAAAAAGGGATATTTTTAATGAGAAAATGTTACAGTAAGTCATATTTTGTAATTATCCTAGCAGGATTGCTAGATATTTATGAATTTCCTTGTTTATTGTAAATATTATTATTCGAATACACAGTTATTATGCTGATTTATTTTGTCTTAAAGGGCTGTATTTTTTTTCAATCATCTCATATTCTCATTAAAAATATCTCTTTTTATTGATGTTTCCCCACTTTGACGAAGTAAAGGGGCTTGAACCATTTTTACAATGGTGACCAAGAGGGAAACATATTGTAATCAATTCAATTAGGAAGCAATAGATATAGTTTTGTAATTTGAGATATATATGTGTTAATAAAACATATACTATAGTAAGTGAATGTGTTGATTATTTCATCTTACTTACCTCATACACACATAGTGAACATTCAAAATAGAACATAATATATTAGATTAATTCATACATATTGTGACACTATTATAAAAAGGTGGTATTAAACAAAATACTTAATTCTATTTGGTATAGTATAGTATTCTATTTCGTAAAGACCGTACCAATAAAGTGGAGAGGTGAGATAATTTTTCCATCACATTATAAAAAATAGACATAGTTTTATAATTATTTTTAATCTATTTGAAACGGTTACCATGGTTACCACAGTCTCACCAACTTATTTATTAACACTGGCTGGAGATGATGCCCACATGAGCTCTAGGCTTGTGCACAGGTAATGATGATAGCAGGTGAGTGGACCTTTAGGTGGGTTGTAAACCAATTTTGGTAAGATCATCTGATGACAAGTCTCAAATTCAAGTCCAGCATGGGACAAACGACCACCGACGCGAATCACACCTTTATCAATGAATGGAGACAGGCGACGTAGGCGCATAGAACAATCCTCTCCCTTCTCTAATTGCACAAATTCAGATGAAAAATGTATCTTCTGTACCACTTTACATAGATACCTCTCAGCAACATCGAAATCTGATTCTTCTGATTGGGGTAAGATTCGTAAAAATTTGAGAACAAGAATTACAATTCTCAAAAGACGACCATAATCCGAACAATGACCAATCAATGAATATATTGCATTGCTGTTACAATCAGGAGATTTTGTGACTGTCAACACTGACGGTTTTTTCGCCTCTGGTGGATCCTCGATCTCTTCCATTTGAGTTCGGACGGGCCAATCGCATTCGTCCTCTGCTATCCATGATGGACCTGAGAGCCACAACGGAAAGTTCACAAGCTCAACTGGTGATAAACCTCTAGACAAACAGTCCACAGGATTTTCAATTCCGGCAACATGCATCCACTCCTGTATACAGGAATCCTGTATGTTTGCGACACTATTACCAACAAGAGTTTGCCATTTCGCGGATGGAGCATTAATCCAACACAAGGTGACTGTAGAATCAGAGAGTGCGACAATACGAGACACATGACAACGTTCACTAATAATAGTGACTACTGAATTCATGAGTTCTGCCAACAAGAGGGCCGCACTCAACTCCAAACGAGGAGATGATGCTACCTTGGACTTGGAACACAATAATACAACTCTTGGCTCCTCGCTCTCCTTCTGCGACTTCACATAGATAACTGCACCATAACCAGACAATGATGCATCACAAAAACCAATCAAACTGATGTGAGAATTCTGAAACGAACCAACGTGACGTGGAACAGCAAATTTCAACAATAGAGGCAACTCTTTTTGACAATTCTCCCAAAGAGTGCAGATAGACTCAGGCGGCTTCTCGTCCCAATCCACTCCCAATTTCCACAGTTTCTGGACAAGACATTTTAGAAATAATGTAAACGGTGACAAGAGACCAAGTGGATCATAGATATGAGCCATCACTGACAGAATAGAACGCTTAGTAGCGAAGACCTCACCACTCTTGACTGAAAACTGAAACAGATCAGTACTAGGTTGCCAATTCAATCCCAAGATAGCCAAGGAGTTGTATGCTTCGAAATCCTTGTACAAAAACGATTTCTCTTCCTCCGAGAATTTCTCCAACATTGATGGTGAATTTGAAGTCCACTTTGTGAGCGAGAGACCTCCTCCCTCAAACAGCTGCTTGGACTGACGTTACAGCTCCGCGGCCTCTGACTCTGTGGCGACAGATGTGACTGAGTCGTCCATGAACATGTTTCTTGGTACTCTCGCCTTGGCTGCTAGAAAACGATTTCCATCCTCCTCTACAAGCTGGTGGATGGTGCGAAGCGCCAAATATGGAGAGCTTGAAACACCAAAAACAACACAATTGAGCTGATAAATTTCGATCGGATCCTCCGGCGAAAATCTCCACAATACACGCTGATAACGACGGCAGGAATCCTCCACCAATATCTGTTGATACATTTGTTTAATGTCGGCAGTTAGTGCGATTGGAAACAAACGAAAATTAACTAACAAAACAAAAATGTCAGTCTGCAATTTGGGACCAGCATGAAGAACCTGGTTCAATGACAAACCGATGATGTTCTGGAACCAGCATCAAATACAATTTGGATGGGCGTGGTAGTGCTGCTTGCTTCACGATGGCGTGATGTGGTATGTAGTAACCACCTCGGTCTGTCTGATCTGCTACAAACGACATGTGACCCTGACGTAGGTAATCGATCAATATTTCATGATATGAAATACGAGTATTGCTGTCAAGCTCTAGTCGTCTCTCCAGAGTCAGCAGTCTTCGTTCAGCGACAGCATACGAATCTCCCAAGCTGCTGGGGGCTCCGCAAATGACAAGGCAACAACAAAACGACCAGAATTCACACGATGTACAGACTTCCAAAAATTTACCTCACACTCCAACTCTTCCGGTTTCAGTTGACAGCTTGGTGCAGGGCACGATTCCAACTCTCAAAAACATTCCACAAAACTATCCAACGATGGACTACTAATGAATGGACTACAGATGGCTGTAAAACAATTCGACACATTCGTTGTTGAAGTGAGAATCAGCGCTCTCCCCATCAGAATGTGACCAAAGACACTATTAACAGTCATCAATTCGTGTGATTCACCTATACTAGGACTCCCACGTAGCAAGTGAGGAACTAACTCAGCACCAATGATGCCATCTATTCTACTAGGAAGGTAGAATTTGTCGTCAGCCAGTGTGAGATTTTCAAGATGATGAAGTTTGGATCTGTCGATTTCACAAGAGGGCAACTTGTCGATGATTCTATCTACCACTGTGGCATCCATCGAAAACTTGATGGTAGGATCCAACTTCGACTGAATCAACACACAAGTACAACCTCGAACTTCACTAGTACCTCCACCGAATCCACAAACAACGGTTTTCATGGGCTGGAATGGTAGTCTCAAACGCTGACACAATTTGGCTGTAACAAAATGACACTGACTCCCGGTGTCAACCAAGAAATGAACATCACAAAGCTGATCATCACAATCTCGAACATGTGCAGTGACAGTCGACAACACAACGGTCGAATTTTCTACATCGTTGGATGTAGAACAACAACTAATAGGTGATGTGCCACCTGCCTTGGAGTTCGACGAGGACGCAACACCTTCATTGGAACTTGATCTGGAAAAGTGCAATAAAGAATGATGAGATTTTCGACATTGAGCACACTGAGTTTTACTACGACAATCTCTACTCAAATGATCCACATCAAGACAACGAAAACAACAAAACTTTCCTTTAGGCAAACAATAACGATCCCAAGGAGTCATTTTCAAGAAACTAACCGATGACCCGGTTTTGAGCACTTCAGACGATTGGGCCTTTTACTAGATGCATCATTAGATGAATCATCATATTGAACCACAGACACTTTTGATTTATTATCCTTTTTGTGCCTCATATTAAACGATTCAGTCTGTTTCTCATCAGAAGGAAGAGTCTTAATTTGCTTTTCAATGAATTTGACATAATCGGTATAAGTTGGCATAGCCTTGTCATGGACGGCCAATTCAAAATTTCTACAAGAACTTGGATCCAGCAATCTCAAGCCATGATAGAGGAATATCGAGTCTGACAAATCAGTGAGTCGCAATCTCTTCACTGCATTGATTGAACTGCAAAACCCATCCAAAATCGCAATACAACCTGCCTTTGATTCTGATTTTATTGGACGAAATTCAGAAATTTGTTTGAAATAGGCATCGACAAAACTCACCAGATTTAATCAAATCTTGTCTACTTGCCCTTCGAAGCCTTTATTAGGTGTTTTGGTCAGGTTCAGGGTGGGATGAAATCTGGGAATAAGACAGGTTCTGGCTTCCGGGGCTGTCTTTTCCGTTGATTCTGTGTTTAACTTGCAGGTCATACACTGTGGTTCGAACAAAGCTCAAACTGGAGTCTTCATAAATTCAAATCCGATTCAAATTAATTCAATTCAACACTATTTACGCTGTTATATTCATAATTCACACACACAACATTCAAACAATTATTTACAAGAAATTTCCGATCGAAATTACATGACAAATACAAATTCGGTCTTGCAACAAGACAACGGGCTGACAAGACAAGATGGACTGGGACTTTTTTTTCTCGACAAGGCCAAAACAGCTGGACGGTCTGCGCTGGCGCAAACAAGCCTGCTATTGGCAGAACTGCAGTCTGCGATTTTGGCGCTACAGTTCGAATTCTCTGGCCAGACCAAATTCATTGAAATAAACATGGAGCAGCATGTATAAAAAATGAAAGATGGATTATTTTTCAATTGAGTTGAAAATTGATGGTACATTGTGATTATGAGGAGGGAGGGGGTTGTCCCTATAAAAGGAGTAGCTCATATATAACAGGTCTCAGTTGTCATTATGGATTTCAAGAGAATGCTTAATGATTACAATGAGAAGAGAGAGTATTATAAGCTCTCAGAACTCTTCATTGGTGGAGCATACAGGGTGATATCATTTAAAAAGGTTTCTACCATTCATGGAGATAGGACTATAGAACTTTTGAAATGACATATGGAAGAAGAGATAATGATTTATTTATCATCAAGATTCAATTTATCCAGTACATTCATTGACAATTACAATAGTAGTGATGAAAATAAAGTATCATTGGTCTATCTGGGATTACTACAAGGAAGAAAGCATGACATTCGATTCATCTAAGCTGTTTTATTCATTTTCTAAGAGAAATCTCTCATTTCTGAATTACTATTATTTTATCCATAATTCAAATTTGAAACATCTATTATAAAAGTTATTCAAGTTTTTGAGAATATTTGTTTATATTGTTGGTCTTTATTCTTGTCTTAATTGAGGAAATTTAAAAAAATGTGTGATTTAGAAGTATTGTTTTGTTTTAAAAGCAGAATAAATATTTATTCTTGTAAAAAAAGGGATATTTTTAATGAGAAAATGTTACAGTAAGTCATATTTTGTAATTATCCTAGCAGGATTGCTAGATATTTATGAATTTCCTTGTTTATTGTGAATATTATTATTCGAATACACAGTTATTATGCTGATTTATTTTGTCTTAAAGGGCTGTATTTTTTTTCAATCATCTCATATTCTCATTAAAAATATCTCTTTTTATTGATGTTTCCCCACTTTGACGAAGTAAAGGGGCTTGAACCATTTTTACAATGGTGACCAAGAGGGAAACATATTGTAATCAATTCAATTAGGAAGCAATAGATATAGTTTTGTAATTTGAGATATATATGTGTTAATAAAACATATACTATAGTAAGTGAATGTGTTGATTATTTCATCTTACTTACCTCATACACACATAGTGAACATTCAAAATAGAACATAATATATTAGATTAATTCATACATATTGTGACACTATTATAAAAAGGTGGTATTAAACAAAATACTTAATTCTATTTGGTATAGTATAGTATTCTATTTCGTAAAGACCGTACCAATAAAGTGGAGAGGTGAGATAATTTTTCCATCACATTATAAAAAATAGACATAGTTTTATAATTATTTTTAATCTATTTGAAACGGTTACCATGGTTACCACAGTCTCACCAACTTATTTATTAACACTGGCTGGAGATGATGCCCACATGAGCTCTAGGCTTGTGCACAGGTAATGATGATAGCAGGTGAGTGGACCTTTAGGTGGGTTGTAAACCAATTTCAAACTCAAAAATTATATTCAAAGATATTTGGTCACCCTCACAGAGGGAGTACCAGGCCCATGGAGCTTATCTTCGTTGCTTATCAGCCATGGAACATCTCATATTTGAATTTACCACCTTAAACATCTATTGACATGCAAAGTTGATAAAAGAGAAAATTATTTTTAAAAATATTATTATCTTATCATAGAGATTAGATAAGACATGTCATGACATAATAAGGATAAAAAATTAGAAATGTATAAAGGTTAGGTTAGGTTAGATTAGATAAGGGGTGGCCAGACATGTCTGAACATGCCTGCACATTCTTGGTGGGCCCAGAACCGCCCTTTTATATCTACTCACGATATCCCCCCTAGAAACATTAAATTATTATTGGTTCAATCTCTCATCTTTCCACATTTCATGTATTGTAATTCTGTTCTTAACGATATGCAACTATATGTCACTCTGAATGATAAACTACAGCGTTGCCAAAATTATTGTCTACGTTTCATCTACTCTCTCCAACACCATGATATCACCCTAGCCCACATTGCTAGTTCACATTAAAGCTTCCCGATCAAAGGCTTTTTTGAATAGTCAAGATTGTTAGAGATATCTTGAAATACAAGAATCCGAACTATTTTAAAGATGATTTCAAATGTGTCTCTGAAGTTAGGATGATAGATGCTTCAAATACTAGAACCAGAAAAAGTACGAGAGGTTATCTCTAGAGTAAAGACCGTTGGGAAATTTCTCGCCGTGAGGTTGGCTAACCTGTGTCGGCTGAATCCAGTCTTGTAATATACACACTGCATTGTTGTCTGCCATTTGTCGCGTTGTTCTATCTTTATTGACGCTTCAGTTATAGCGTTTAGAAATGAATGAGACAATTGTTGTTGCTGCCGATTGGGAAATTCATGGAGTGATACGTTTTTTAAACCATCAAAACGTTAAACTGGTCGAAATTCATAGGCAGTTGGTTACTGTGTACGGTGAAAATGTAATGAATGAAAGAAACGGATAAGAGAGTTAACGTGCATGATGAAGAACGTTCCGGGAGGCCCTCAATAATCAATGAGGACTTGTTGAAAAAGAAATCAATGAAGAAATGATGAAGAAATGAGAAACAATCATCATGTGATAATATCTGAATAGACCCGTATTTTCCCTGGTGTTTCAAGAGCTGTTATTGTGCATGACCATTTAGGCTTCAGAAAAGTTTGTGTGCATTGGGTGCCGTACGCGTTATCAGAACGTCAGAAACAAATCCGAATGGGATCTGCTTTGGAATTCCTAATGCGCTACATAGAAAATGGTGATGAATTCCTTAATTCAATAGTTACCGGCGATGAAACCTGGATTTGGCATTATATTGATTGACTTTACGCCACGCGGAACGACTGTAAATGCAGAATATTACTGTGAAACACTCTTCAAGTTATGGCGTGCCATTCAGAATCGCCACCGCGGACGACTTACCGACAGCATCATACTGTTGCACGATAATGCTCGCCCACATGTGGCTGGTAAGACGCTCGATTTACTGAACAGATTTGGATGAGAAATTTTCAGTCACCCATCATACAGTCCAGATTTAGCACCTTCAGATTACCATTTGTTTGGCAATATGAAAGAATTTTTGGGAGGTAAGCAATTCGCGGGTGATGACAAACTTGAAGATGCCGTGAATTGATGGCTAAATGAACTGGTGGCAGAAGAATAAGATGAGGGTATATTAAAGCTGGTGAATCTCTATGACAAATGTCTCAATTCATATGGCGACTATGTAGAGCACTAATGTAAGTTGTGTATTTCATTCTGTATCACTTTGTTTGAACATATTCTTTCAATAAATTTTTTCACAACAAAACAGTCCTTACTTTAGTGATAATCCTCGTACTTCAAGGATACCTAAGTACTATTTTCACTAAATCCTTTCTAGTTAGTGCCTGTCGAGCATGAATGCACTACCCGTAACAGCTATCAGGTCCATCGAGAGCTGAGTGAGCTTCATCCTGACATTAAGAAAATATCCTTTGGAGCAAATGACTGAAACTATCTCAAATTCAAATTCAAATTCAAATTTATTTCTCAAAAAACATACACAAATATAATAATCTAATATTATAACATATAAAAATAATACAAGAAAAATACTATTGAATATATAAAATGATCCCAAAACTGCAGTATATTATTTTTTTATGTCCATCTATGTTTAAGGAGTAGCCTACAAGGTAAAACCTGTGCTTAGACCTAAGTTGTAGTAATATATTTATTCAATATAAACTAAGAAATTAAACCAAAAAGAACAAAGATTAGTGGAACTTACACACAAAAATAAGTTTGTAGATTAAATTAGATAAAGATTACTATCTAGCCCTAGAACGATCACATGACAACCATCCCCCACCCATCCCACAAATACAACCTATAAACCTGTTATAGAACAGATTGTATAAATATATATATATATATATATATATATATATATATATATATATATATATATATATATATTATAAACTCATGTTATTTCAACAATTATCCACTGCATATTACTGAAAGTTGATTACCCTGATCTACTTTCAACCTACTCCATTTTAATAATCAATGATTTGATCTTACTTACTTATATAATTATTTTACTTTATTCATTTTTTTTCTCTTTATATTATTTAAAGCATCAACAATTTTTTCATTTTAAAATGAATCCTTAGTTGAATTAATAGAATTAACGTTTTGGTAGAGAGTTAGTGGGATGGATATTTTCGAATATTCTTCCCGAAGAATGGACATTGATATGTCCAAAGCTCCACCAATTTATGTAGAAAAATCAAATCAAAATTTTCTATCCACAATACAAACAGTTGAGGGTCCTGCCAAACCCTAAGGTTTTTTGGTGGGTGCCCAGTTACAGGAAAAAAATGAGTTACAAAAGATAAATAAACTTAGACAAAATAAATATTACACTTCAAAAATTTTAAGTAAGAAATTAGAGAAAACTAATGCAAAATGAAAAAATTAAATAAGGAATATACATCAGATTTTGAAAAAAAGAATTATTAATAAAAAAAGGGAAAAATGAAAATTTATTAGAAAGGATTAGAATTAGAAATTATATTATTATAGAAGCATAGGTAACAATATTATCTATTTTATCAAAAGTTATTACAAATTGTTTTTTTTTATATTATATACAGCTCAATAATTGTTTTCTTAATTTATATTTTGTAAATTCATCTATAATTTTGCTGTATTGTAGGCTATTATATATAAGTGTATGCGCCAGTATATATTGTAATCTACATGAATAAAGTACTCAATCAATCAATCAATCAACGACTCATTAAATTAGATTATTGATTATTAATATCCTAATGTGAGTGTTGAACTTAGTTTTATGATCCGCCCTGGTAGAACAAGCTGTAAATATGGTCATTATTATTATTATTATTATTATTATTATCATCATTATTCCCTGTTTGAGGTTTTGCTTGACCACCCTTTCCCTGGGCTCCGACCCCCAAGGAAGAGTGACAATCAATTTTTCCAGAGTGACTGCTCCACATGTACATGTGGTAAAGAATCATACTGGGTCCGTTACCATTAAATCGTTCGCTCTGAGTAGATATAATGAACCAAGGCTGGAATCGTTCTAAGGTTGGCCAAAAATGAAGGTCTAATGCCTCTCAGTACACCTACAATCAACACCACCATTCTCACAGAGTAGCCTGGGTTTAGCCTGCACAGCTCCATTAGTAGGTCATGATATTTCGTCTGATTTTCCCCCTCTTTGGTGACAATGTTACCCTCAGCTGGTGCTGAAAACTCAATGACATACATTGTCTTTGAAGTGATGTCAAGGAGAACAACATCAGGCTTTGTGGCTCTTGAAAGCCTGGTGGTGGAGAATGAGTAATTCCAATAAATTTGGCACCTCTTATTCCCCACAACAGATTCAATCTCCCCTGGGGCATAAGGCAGCACTGGTGTTTTGTCGATACCATATGAGTGTCTAAGATGGTAATAGAGCACTCGCAGAGCAGCATTATGTCGATGGATGTAGCCTGCAGTTGCATGCACAGAACAAGAAGACAGGATGTGCATGATCGTCTCTGGTGCTCTATGACACACCCTGCAACTGATATCAGGAACATCCATGTGAATTACTCTGCTGCGGAATGACAATGTGTTGATGACACCATCTTGACATGCCAGTATGAAACCCTCATGCCCGGTTTCTTAGTCGTTCCATAAACTGTTTATCCATTCAATAACTTTATTGAATCGATAAACATGAGAAATGCGTTTCTAGAACGCTCCCTAAACTTATTGAATCCTTAAATCTCTCGATAAACACTATATGCCTGGTTTCTCAGTCGTTCCATAAGCTGTTTATCCATTCAATAACTTTATTGAACCGATAAATATGAAAATTGCGTTTCTAGAACGTTCCTTAAACTTATTGAATCTATAAATCTATCGATAAACTATAGTGCCAAAATCCAGCCTATAAATATTTATGGAATGGATAAATTTCTCAAATTTTTGGTGGCAATCAAAAAATTAAGTTAGAAAAATTAAATTACAAAATAAAATTATAATTAGTGTAGATCACCAGTATTTTAAAAACAAAACAGAATCAAAGTTGCCCTATGTTTAGCATTGATAGCCCTCATTTGGTGTCAGCCATCTTGTTTTGGAGACATCAGCCAAAAGATGTCAGTACTGTAGGAAATTACCTCACAACAGGAAGCATGGAATAAACATCCAAGATTTGGTTGGTTACCATAGGAACCATGTATAAAGTTTGTTTACAAAAGTGCTAGTTTTGGATCATGCCATGTTGCCAGATTCATTGAACAGATAAATCGTTCCATAGCTATGGATTCTATAAATATGTTTGAGAAACCAATAAAAATTTATTGATTGGATAAAGTTATTGAATCAATAGCTATAGCGTTGTTTCTTCTTCTTCTTTGACTACCGTACGCCTAATCACAATCATATGGGATAAGCTATAGATTTGTTTATTGAACGAAATAATGCCAAAATCAAGCCTATAATAATAATTATTTATATCGAATCGATAATTTTGTTTAAAGGTTATGTTGGAATGTTTTGTGTTCGATGTTCTGTTATTTTGATATATTGAAATGGATCTAGATATAATTAGGTACAGCAGCAGTTCAGATGATGGAGTGTTTGTGTTAGATTTGAATAGAATTATATTCTTTTCTCACTGCATCCCATGCCTTGCTTTTATCTTTTATTGAATATTTATGTGTCTTTTTATTTTCTATCACATTTTATACTTTAGGCAGATCTCTACTAATTGTTCTTTTTCAACCTCTGCAAAATTCTTGCCCCGGTCTCGTTTCTCTGCCATAATTATAATAATAACTTGAAAAAATATCATTAACGTAGGAAAAAACCTTCAACTTGAACTTCACAACAAGCAGCAAGGAATAAACAAACAGGATTCACTTGGTTACCATGGCTACCATATAAAGTTTGTTTACGAAAGTGGTCGGTTTGGAATCATGCCATGCTGCCAGATTCATTGAACAGATGAATTGCTATGGATTCTATAAATATGTTTAAGGAACCAATGAAAATTTATTGAATTGATAAAGTTATTGAATCAATAGCTATAGCGTTGTTTATTGAACGACTGAGAAACCGGGCATCAGTCTCAGATTTCAGGGCTGCTGACTTCAGAAAAGCAGAAGTCAGTGGCTTGGACAAGCGTTGCTCCTCAACATGCCTGCAGAAAACACCATGCAAGGACTTGTCCTTATGTTGCTGCAACAGGAGTCTGGACTCAGCAGTATTTATTCTTGCCCTGAGCTGATTAGGCTCATGCTCTTTGTCCCAATCATTACGAAAGTGGAGACCAAGGGTATCCGCTGCATGCTGCGCTGCTTTATATAGGAAGGCCCCAACCCCTGCAACTTCATGGTCATGAACCAGCTGCATCAGAGCCAGGGATCAGAGCCATTCCAATCATACTGGGTCCTCTCATTATTATTATTATTATTACTATTATTATTATTATTATCATTATTATTATTATCACCATTCGTCCACTGACCACCTATGAAGGGGTATTTGGATTTGTCAATGAATATTAGTCAATAATATTGTACGAATAAGTTACATAAAACACACATAAAACTCTACAACTAATTTTGCATCTCATAATAAGCTTGAAATTCATCAATCGAGTATGCACAAATATTTAACAATTCCTTCTCCATCAAGGCTCTGAATTTACGACCTGTGGATGCTCTTAAAATGGCTGGTAGTTTGTTGTACAATCAAATCCCAGAACTTTTAACTCCTCTCTTATATATAATGTAGTGCGGTGCATATCATCTCGCAACTGTTCTCTATGTCTTGTTCCATATTATAATTGTGCACCAGTTTCAAATTTATCCTTGTTCTGATCAATAAAGCATATTGCTTCTAGGATATACAAACTCGGAAGAGGTAGAGTTTTCATTTGTTTGAAGTATGGTCTACAGCATGAACGAATCGACTCTCCAACCATTTACTCACATTGCCCACTTCTGGATACGGAATATGTCAATTGCTTGGCTTGAGTTCCCCCAAAATATAATCCCATGGGCCAGAAGGGAATAAAACATTGCAAAATATACATCTTTGAGAGTTCTAGTGTCCAAAAATGCTTCAAGATACAAATACTACAGAACTCAACTCACTTTACAAAGATTCTATATGAGGTCTCCAGGAAAATCGGAATCTAACATAACTCCTTGAACTTCAATGTTGTTTATAGACCCCACACTGCCTTCTTCTATCTCCAAGTTTGCTTCTCTAGCTGCTCTGAATGGTTTTTGTTTGGTTTTTTTCACGATTTGATATCAGCTAGCCACCTCTCTTATTTTCCAAACGCATTTCTGCACTCACATTCCATTTTTTGCTGACTGTTACTCTTTAATAAAATGCTAACATCATTGGCGTATAGCACACAGTGTGCAGGTTCCAGATATGAAGGTAGATCATTAATGTATAGAAGAAAGAGTAATGAACCAAAAACTGATCCTAGAGGGACCCCACTCCTTGTCTTCATCCATTCTGAATCATAAACGTAGGGGGATGACTGAATTTCGACTTGCTGATATTTGTCACAGAGGTAAGAGTCAAACCATCTGGGTCAACCAGCTTTGGAGAGGTCTGCTACAAATTCACATGCCTTGGATCCACCATCCACAGATCGACAGATGTAAGAACCTCATCCATGAATGAAAATAGAGCATCACCTGTTGAGTAACCTGGCCTAAATCCAAACTGTTCAGAAGACAACAACCGTAACTGACCTAAATGCATTCTTAATCTTCTAAGTATAACATATTCAAAAAAAATTAAGAAATATTGGAGGATTTGCCACCGGCCGATGATTCTCTGGAAGTTCATGTCGACCTTTTTTGTAAATAGGAACTTTTTTGATAGTTTTAACTTGGATGGAACAAAACCAGTTGCCATTGATCTATTGAATATGAATGAAAGAGGCTCCAAGATATATTCTGCTGTTTGTTTCACCAAACATGATTGAGATGAATATTAGTTTGTTCATTAATGGAGGAGAAATCCAAAAAATTGTTCATACTATTCAATCCTGTCATTGTTCTCTGTACTTTGAGTGGTGCATTAACAAAATAGTTGTTTAATAAGTTGGCAGCCTCCTTTCCTGTTTTTAAAATTCCAGAATCATTAACTATACATGTCTGTGACGTTGATACTCTATTCTTGTCAACTCTGATGAGACTAAGTATGTTCCGGTAGCGTTGAAATGCTCATCGCCTCGAGGTTAGCAACATAGCCAGCAACACTACACAGTCGGCGCAACGATATAAAACTTTATTCTGGGATTCATGTTTTGTCATCCGTGTTGAGTCACAGTGGTTTTAATGTGGCATTTTTACTGTTAGTGTGGAACACGCTGCAGATACAAACGGGGGCTTTGCTCCGCGACAAAACAGTGGTAATCTGGCGTTTTCTGCCGGTGGTGTTAAACGTGGCCGGGTCAAGACAGTCTAGTCGGGTCAGGGTTTTATGTCGCCCCTGGGTCGGGACTTTTAGGGCCGCCGAGAATTGCCCTGTCCAGTCGTAACCCGGCGGCGGTGGACTTTCTCCAAGCCAAACTTCCCACTTACCGGCTCCAAGCTACCTTCTCACCGCACTGAATGATTCTGCAGGAGAACTCTACGTTTTATTTGCCGGCAGAGTTTCTGTTTCAGACGTCTTCATTGCCAGAGGAAAAAGATTCGTGAATGTGTGTATTTCCAGTAGGATTTTCCTTGAACGATTCAATAGTATAGAATATTTCAAGAGAAGTTCCCAATTTTATCACTGATTCTCGTTGAACTTTTCTTTTCAAGATTCAAAAACGATTTCAGGAGAACCAATAATTTTTCGATTTTCATCTATCTTTCTCATTGTTGCTCTCTCAGATTGAGAGCCACCATACATCATGCTGAATTTACAAAATAATAAATCATATTCGATCTCTTAATCTTAGGAATAACATGATAACTTATAGTTAATAACTGCTCTGATTATTGATATTATGATATGATATGCTTCATCACATTGATATCCCTGGGACACCACATCACAGAAATCAAAAATAGATAATTAAAAAGTTTATAAAGATTCATTTCTTCATCTAGGATAAGAAGTGACAATTGAAAATTTTCATGATGTAATTTGACATTTGAATACAATGAATATAATAATTATAGTAACAGAATTTATGACAATGCAAATCTTCAAAAATATATCTTTCAGCAACGAACGTTGTTGATAAAATTGTAATAATTTATTCCAATAATATAGGTACCTATCATGTGAGAGTGGAATAGGAGTAGAGTGATTGAATACACAAATTGATACTTTCTAAGAGTGAAATAATCATAGTTCTTATACATATATATTCAAGAATAACAACTGTAAATTATTCCTGGAATTATATTCTCAAGCTGTGTACAGACGTATATGCCACGATCACCTACATTTCGTTTTCACCAGCTGATGCTATCCTATACTATCGAACGAGCAATTTCTGTTTATATGTTTTTATTCCAATGGATCTCGAAAACGGCCCTAACGATTCTCACGAAATTCAGAACATAGTAAGTTTATAATATAAAAATTCTATCGCACTAGGTCTCATCCCTGGAAAAACTCGCTGAAGGACATTAAAAAAGTTAATTATCATTAATCCTTGGACAAACAGCTGATAATAATTATTTTGTCGTCTGTTGATGATGGGAGTGAGTGAGCGATTTCATGTGTGTGGGACTGTGTCAAAATTATGACTCAGCTGTTGAACTTTTGTAATCATTCGATCAGGTACTTAATGCCGGTTGCAATAAAGCCGGGTTATTTTTTATCCTGATTTATCCCAGTAGAACCATCTTTTTGAAATGATCTCAGATTTGGTTCATGTGAAATTGATCAGGATTAAAATTTACTCAGCTTTTGTGCAACCGGGCCTTTGTGATGGAAATTTTTGCATTCCTCTGGGAATTAATCTCAATATACTGTGATTAGATAGAACATTTTTGTATGAACTATGGATGTTATTATAATTTCTTCTTTCGTAATAAATTTCTTATGCTTTTGTACACCAGAGCGATGCTCGGTCCTCGATATTGCTTATCAAATCTGTATTTGTATAGAACAGTAAGGCCATGTTGCACAAAAGCCTGTTCAATCAGACAAGCCTTATTTTTAAAAAAAAACTCGTCTGATAGTTCCTCGTGGCATTCAATCATGATTGAAATTAAATAGGCTCTCGTGCAACCGGCCTAACAGTAAATGCGCGTGCACGTGTCTTGATAAAATCACTCTATATTGATCAGAACATCTTCCTGTATCATATATTCCTCTCAGTCAGAATGTTTGTGAACCCTCCACTATATTTATAATTCTTTTCACTTCTTTTATAATTGTTTCGTCGAATGAAATGAGCTAGGAAAAGCATAAAAGAGAGATTGTTGAATATCGGTTGCTAGAGAATTCCTAGCAGTTCCGTTCCTTCCATATTATTAGCATTTCCAGCGAGTTACATGAATAATCCACAAGTCCACCCTCTAAGCGCAAATTCTTATCCAGTAAGTTTCGAATGTCAGTGCTGGGGGAGCGAGCAGGATTACACCTGAAATTCCAGATGCAACTTGCTTTTTCTTGGGCTTCCCGGATGTAAATGGACACTACGGGGCTTCTGCAGACACAAAAATTTCTATTTATAATGCCCGGCTATTCGGTGAAGCCAAGTTTGGCTCCTATTGCATTTGACTTCTTCATAATCAACACTGTGTGTAACTGGTGTACTCCATAGTGAATTTGAAAAATATATTTCATGGTTTTGAGAATCATCGAGATGGAAATTGCCAATGGGAATTGGAAACTAATTCAGTGAAAAAGCATTTCATTCACTGTATTACTAACTATATAACTAACTCAAATGATAAATGAATTGTAAATTGTAATAAATTTGTAACTTCTTTCAATTTATCTATTTAAGAATTTTATATCTCGAGCAATCTGAATAATGCCAACCATCTTGATGATTCGTAGTAATCTGAGTCCTAATAGTCCGGGCGCAAATGTCATTCCGTGGTCATTTTTGAGTAACAGACGTGAAGAATGTCTCAATTTTTCTTCGTTAGGTCTAGCATAATAGGGATCGTGATGATGATAAGTCGAAATCACAGACAAACACCTCGAAAACAAAAATTTTTGGGGTTTTCCTATATCGCTTGTATTTCAATAACCGTATTGAAATACAATCAATAACCGTTCAAGATAATCAACCGTTTTTCGAACGAAATTACTTCAATGATCTTCCTTTACAAATTCTTTTCTATGGAATTTCTCTCTATAGAGCATATTTTATTCGTTATAACATTTAAGAAAATCCAAAAAAACATTTTTTCCAATTTCGTTCAAATTTTATTCCACTATAACTTTTTTGTGCAAGAGATACAGAAATGTTTCAAATCTATTAAATCTAGAGCGTTTTTTTCAACTTTGGAACGATGTATTTTAATGCGCTGTACATCTAAAAATGAGTTCTCCAGCGCCCTCCAAAGAAAACCCGGCATGGTTTCTGGTGTGTTTTCCATACGCATAAGGTAACAATCTATTAGAACTATGAAATCGAATTTTCATGACTGCTTCAAGATAGAGACTTGCAAATAGCCTCAATCTCTTCGTTACAACAAGCCGAATAGAAATAAAAAATTCAAGATGGCGGTCAATATTGACAGAATTTTTTATATCACTTGCTATTTAGTTATTGTGAGAGATATCGAATTGATTTTACCACCAAAGTGTTTAGAATTAACCAATCTATAATAGGCCCAATCGATAGAATGGTCTCATTCCCCTTATCTCTCTGTAGATAACCGTTCATTTGACGGTCTTTCCAACAACTTATAATAGTAACAATATTTGTTCATCTACCAACTCTCACATTTTAAGTAGTTTACTCTCAAAGTTCATCACAATATAATAATAATACCTTTATTTGTACAAATAGACAAGTTGAAACACATCTAAATATACAGAATAATAGTAGGCTTTTAACGTGCAGAATGACAGCTCAAGGCCTTTGTAAGATGCACAAGTCAAAAATGAAAAGAGAAAAGTTCAGGTACATTGATATAAATGTCTTTGAGTTGCTCAAAATAACAAATAACTTTGTGTCGTGAAATTGTGACGTGCAAATGATCAGTATAGCAATTTTCCAGCATTAAAAAATATACTCTGTAAGAGACTTAAGCTTTGCTTTAAAAACCTTCACTGGCACGAAAAAGTCCATTCTTTCAGAAAGCTTATTTGCACTTCCAATGCTTCTTTCTACTGGGGCTGTGTAGCTTCGTATAACGGGTTTGAACAAATGAAACCGTCTAAAATGTCGAGTCGGTACAATCAAGTCGATCCCACGTTCTCCAACGGTAATTTTACCATGGAGGCAAGCATGTATAAACATGGCATCGATCTTCTTCCTCCGTCATTCCAAGTTTTCCAAATCTATGGCCAAGCACAGCTCCCTGTAGGATGAGTCTTCTGAGCCTGGAATGAAGCGTCGCATCGAGTACTTAACGAATTTTCTCTGTATCCCCTTCAGCATGACAGATGTGCAGAGTCTATCCCGGTTCCAGATCACCGAGGCGTATTTCAGATGGCTGCTCACAAGTGCTGTGTAGAGACACATTAGTGTATTGGCATTTTGGAAATCCCTCGAAATCCACCTCATGATGCCAAGCTTCTTTCTAGCCTTGGCCACAACATTCTCCACATGTGAAGTGAACAGTAACTTGGGATCAAATTGAACTCCCAGATCCTGAACACTGTTTACTCTTCTGACATCTTCCCCTTCAATCTCGTATGTAGCTATAAGTGGGACAGTTTTCCTGGTGAATGTCATTGCCAATATCTTCTTAGTTTTCATGGACATTGAGTTTTCCCTTGACCATTTGATCACCTGATCAACATCCTGCTGAAGACGTTGATGATCTTCACTAGAGTTTATATTCCAGAAGACTTTCAGATCATCTGCATACAGGAGAGTTTCACATTTTAGATCATCCACTATATCATTTATGAAGAGATTGAAGAGCAGGGGTCCAAGATTAGAGCCTTGGGGAACATTATATATATATATATATATATATATATATATATATATATATATATATAAACTCGTTAATATATATAACGAGTTTCTACAACTTATTTAGTTATACAGTCATTTCGCTTCTCGCTCCCCAATCGCCATCTTTCCTTGTTTATCCTTCATCAAAGAGACCTCTACTCTCCATTCGAATGTGAACATTGGATACCCATTTCTTCCGCGGTCTTTCACGCCTATTCCTGTTCGCTGGTAACCAATTTCGAAGTACCTTCTTCACAAAATCCGTTGTGATGTCTTGGTTCCGAAAAAAGAATTATAATTATACATTCAATTATACAACTTCCAATATAGTTATTGTAATTATGATTTCCAAGATGATGATTTTAATCCATTATGATAATCTGTTTTGAAATAATAATCGATAATAGTTCAATTTATATAATTCATCGTAATCTATTGTGATATCTGAGTTCCAGGTTGGAAACCATCAAATCTTGTTTGCCGTTTGTTGAGTCTGTAGAGAGTTGCACAGGAAATAGGACGTTCATTTCGCATTCATCACGGCACTGTTGACGATAACGTTGGTTAGCGCGAGAATCTGAATTTCGCAACCATTGCAATCAGCCAGCAACCAAAGGGAAACGGAAAATTCAATCAAAGCGCTCCAGGCCAGAATTGGGAGCGGGGAATGAGTGGGCGAGTAAGTTCAAGTGAGTGGTAAAAGGCGAGGGAGAAGGATCGTTTAGCAGGTGTCGGAATTAGGCCCAATCAGCGATTTGTGCTGGTGCCTCAATCCACAGGCGAGATTACTCCAATACATCACCACTGCGAGAGGACACATACGAGGGCTGTACGATAAGTAGGGGGCATGAGGTAGAGAAAATGAGCTGTGCTGGAAAATTAAATAACAGGGAAAGAGTCTAGTGAGTGAGAGAGTGTGCGTTTGAGTGAAAGAAAGAGAGATTGAATGAGAGAAAAATAAGGAGTTTGATTATGATGTCATTAACAGTGGAAGATTCGAGGTGAAAGTGCGATTGAACAAACGAGTGCAGTTAGACTGGAAACGACCTCCCGCATTGACATCGTAGATCTTGTTGAGCTTCCACACACGTTAAACCAGTACCTATCTTGGATTGTCGTTGCTTTGTCGAGATAATATAGGTATAGATAATATCTCTTTGTATAGATAATATCACAATTCAATGAAATTTCAAGCAGAATGATGATCTGCTAATTATTGTAATTTTGTGTTGAGATTCATAAAATACGCTAAAAAGCTCCAACTGATCAGCAATTAAACAACTAATATACGTTAACAATTTGGAAATCAGTTGATGGTTCAGTGAACAAGAA